>NC_031974.2:30098816-30170202 GCF_001858045.2 Oreochromis niloticus
GTGGTAATTAAATACAGCAGTAAGAAAAATGAGATGTTACTACATGTAAATTGTCACATCATAGTCACAGTCAGTCACATACAGGGAGTGCAGAATTATTAGGCAAGTTGTATTTTTGAGGAATAATTTTATTATTGAACAACAACCATGTTCTCAATGAACCCAAAAAACTCATTAATATCAAAGCTGAATGTTTTTGGAAGTAGTTTTTAGTTTGTTTTTAGTTTTAGCTATTTTAGGGGGATATCTGTGTGTGCAGGTGACTATTACTGTGCATAATTATTAGGCAACTTAACAAAAAACAAATATATACCCATTTCAATTATTTATTTTTTACCAGTGAAACCAATATAACATCTCCACATTCACAAATATACATTTCTGACATTCAAAAACAAAACAAAAACAAATCAGCGACCAATATAGCCACCTTTCTTTGCAAGGACACTCAAAAGCCTGCCATCCATGGATTCTGTCAGTGTTTTGATCTGTTCACCATCAACATTGCGTGCAGCAGCAACCACAGCCTCCCAGACACTGTTCAGAGAGGTGTACTGTTTTCCCTCCTTGTAAATCTCACATTTGATGATGGACCACAGGTCCTCAATGGGGTTCAGATCAGGTGAACAAGGAGGCCATGTCATTAGTTTTTCTTCTTTTATACCCTTTCTTGCCAGCCACGCTGTGGAGTACTTGGACGCGTGTGATGGAGCATTGTCCTGCATGAAAATCATGTTTTTCTTGAAGGATGCAGACTTCTTCCTGTACCACTGCTTGAAGAAGGTGTCTTCCAGAAACTGGCAGTAGGACTGGGAGTTGAGCTTGACTCCATCCTCAACCTGAAAAGGCCCCACAAGCTCATCTTTGATGATACCAGCCCAAACCAGTACTCCACCTCCACCTTGCTGGCGTCTGAGTCGGACTGGAGCTCTCTGCCCTTTACCAATCCAGCCACGGGCCCATCCATCTGGCCCATCAAGACTCACTCTCATTTCATCAGTCCATAAAACCTTAGAAAAATCAGTCTTGAGATATTTCTTGGCCCAGTCTTGACGTTTCAGCTTGTGTGTCTTGTTCAGTGGTGGTCGTCTTTCAGCCTTTCTTACCTTGGCCATGTCTCTGAGTATTGCACACCTTGTGCTTTTGGGCACTCCAGTGATGTTAGAGAGAGATAAGACTTTATTGATCCCACGACGGGGACATTTTTGCGTCACCTCAGCTCTGCAGCTCTGAAATATGGCCAAACTGGTGGCAAGTGGCATCTTGGCAGCTGCACGCTTGACTTTTCTCAGTTCATGGGCAGTTATTTTGCGCCTTGGTTTTTCCACACGCTTCTTGCGACCCTGTTGACTATTTTGAATGAAACGCTTGATTGTTCGATGATCACGCTTCAGAAGCTTTGCAATTTTAAGACTGCTGCATCCCTCTGCAAGATATCTCACTATTTTTGACTTTTCTGAGCCTGTCAAGTCCTTTTGACCCATTTTGCCAAAGGAAAGGAAGTTGCCTAATAATTATGCACACCTGATATAGGGTGTTGATGTCATTAGACCACACCCCTTCTCATTACAGAGATGCACATCACCTAATATGCTTAATTGGTAGTAGGCTTTCGAGCCTATACAGCTTGGAGTAAGACAACATGCATGAAGAGGATGATGTGGACAAAATACTCATTTGCCTAATAATTCTGCAGTCCCTGTAGTCTGTGCCAACCGTCCTGTCCTGATGAAAGGTACAAATGATTAAAGTCCACTCATCTCCAGATGGTGTCACTGTCTCACAATTTGAAGCAAACGGCATGTGCTTGCAGGTGGATACATACACACTGCCTTTCTACATGAGAAACTGTAAATGCAGTTGATAAGATACATTCTGTGATTTCATCTAGTGCCACAAAATCCTCTCTAATATCCTCCTAAGTCTGCTTTAAATGTAACCAAGGCGATTTACAAGGATATTAAATGGCTGTTCTACTGCCAACATCTGGTTCCTAGAATGAGAATGTTCAATATGAGGGATAATGGTAGATATTTAAACTGATATTACAACAAAATGCTGTTAATATGAAAGGATATTTTATCTATTAATGCAAAATGTGTTTGGTGAGCATACATTACTTGCAAGGAAGGTGATGCTACATCATCAACACAGAGAAACTGTATCTTTAAAAGTACACAAGTAGGCACCTTTCACGTAATGTCTAACACAAACACACACGCACATCTTTTATGTGGTTACCAAATGTTTTTAGGCTTTGCAATATTTTAAATAAAAAATGGAAGCCCACTTTTATTACTTCAGTTTGCCACTTCAAATAATTCTTGGTTTGTTTCCACCATGTATCTGGTAAACAGTTAGTAATGAAACAATTAGTCCTTGTAAAATCAGTAGAGACTTACTCCATGCTGATACTAACAGAAAAGCAGACAGTTTGCGGCTGCCTAATGCATTTGATAATGGAAACAATGTCAAATCAATAGCAGTGTCCCAAAATTACTTAATAGTGATTGTGAGTAACCCACACGCCCAAGCAGGAGCACTCTGGGAGCAGTTCAAATGTGGCTGGATTCTAACCAGACCTTTACCAAAGCATTCCTTTCATGTTTATCAGTCTGTTTGTGCTTAGAACACAAAAGTCACAGCAGTGGCACACCCATAATCTGCAGAACATAAGCACATGAAAAATGGTTTGCCAGTAAACATGTGCCAAAGCGTAGATTGGTTGGAAAAATAAACCCAAAAAAGTCGGTAAATACTGGATTTAAACATCATATAAAGTTTACTTTTTGGTTGGACGTCACTGTAAGAGCAGTGTAATGGTTGTAAACATGACACACCGATAAGTAGCTGGAGGAATTCATTAAGGGTGTTTATTTATTTCATAAAATAAATTAAAATTCTATGGGAATATGAACAGCAGGGGTCATAGCATCTGAATAAACTTACATTAAATCATCTCAACCAAAAATAAATAAATAAAATCCAACAGAATGCTCAATAAATCTACCTAAAAATAGAGCAACCATTCTGCAAACAGTTGCAGTCAAACTGGCACTACCTGCAGTCACTCTCAAAGATATTAAAGATTTGCAAATAACAGTTATAAATGCAGACAGGTAGACTCATGTAGTGTGATGGCATTGTTAATGAGCACAACTCAAGTAGCTGTACTCTGGTTATATTCCTACAAAACCGTTTATGTAAACAACAACAGATATGTGCTTTTCTTACAGTTAATTGCTGTATTTTCAGAAACAAACTGCATGCAATTGCCAACCTAACCTGATTCAATCCCAGACTGACAGGAGACTGACTCTGTCTTATGGCAACATTGATGACAGGCTTTAGTGACAGTATTGGTGTGCTTGACAATCTCATAACTGACATAACTGAAGTGAGATAGCTTTATCTTACTGGGTAAAACAGACACTGATTAACTTCAACTTTGAGGACCATGTACCATGTTTGCGAAGGGTAAGCGGTTATGCCAGGGGTAGGGAACTCCAGGCCTCAAGGAGCGGTGTCCTGCAGGTTTTAGATGTTTCCTTGATCCAACACAGCTGATTTATATGGCTAAATTACATCCTCGACCTATCTTGAAGTTCTCCAGAGGCCTAGTAATGAACTAATCGTTTAAATCAGGTGTATTGATCCAGGGTGACATCTAAAAACTGCAGGCCTTTGAGGCCTGGAGTTCCCCACCCCAGCCTTATGCAAAGAAAAGCTACTACAGCTGATAGCAAAAGTAGATAGAGAAGAAAATAGGCATTTAACTTGTGCGTGCTTATTAGTTAAGGACTTATCTGAGATGCCACATTTACAGTAGAGAACTGGTGAGGACAAGATCTTTGAGCAGGAAATGGAGGGCAGTAGTCGGAGAGTAGGACTGTCTGGATAATCAATCAGCAGAATGAAATTTTCAGTTTTTTCTCAAGTGCCCAACATACATAAAAGAATGAACATATATTAGTGGTTCATTCTTTCATATACCCAAAAGAGCTACGGAAGCTCTCCTATTGCAGACAATGTCATTAGATGTGTCCTTTGGTCATAATGTTGCATGTGTGTCTTATGTAGGGTATTTTTCTTCATATATATGGCCCAAATGGATTCTTTTAAGTCATTATGTTTAATGTCAACATTGTCTTGAGTATATGCACAGAAAACATGCTATTGTTTCCCTCACTTCGACACATTTGGATAAAAATCAGTAAACTTTGAATAGCTTATACATATTCATCTATAAATGTCAATTCTTCCATTTTTCTATACATTTTTTCTCTAATTCATCACACGCCCATTACAATATCACACCACAGAGTTCAGCACACAACACAAAGTCCACTCTGACAAAAAAAAGTCTGTATCCAGGAATTAAAGTGGAATTTGAGGATAAAGTTGTTTATATTAAACAGCTGCTCGTGAGTGATAGTCTACGGATGCTTCAGAAAGTATTCCCAAACCGCCTTTAAGGTGGAGGTATTTCCAAGAAACCAATCATAACAGTTTCTATTGTCAAGTGATTTGTTTTTACGATTTTTTTTTCATCACCACATTTAGGGTGGAAATGCATACAGTGTGTAAACAGTGACTGGCTGTTTTGATGGGGACATCAGGACAAAGTCATGGGGCAAAGACATACATACTGCAGCGAGTTGAGCAACACTGTGTAGTTTAGCTGTATGCACACTTTGCACTATAGTAATGTACAGTTTCCAAAATGAGAGCAGAACCAGGTGTGTTCCTGCCACATTAGAGAAGAAAGAAGAAAAGAAAATCACCTTAGGAAAAGAGAAATGCAGTGTGCTGATAATCTGACCGCACTTACACTAGACTCCTTAAAAACATTACGCTGGTTGTCTGCCATGTTTAAACTACAATTTACAGAAGACAGACTACATGTCGAGCTTCTTACAACCACCTTACATCATTGCGTCCTCTTACTGTGTTGTTTCATGCAGGTCATACAAACAGGAACGAGTGGGAAAACATACAGTCAAGTTTTTAGGAGAAAAAGGAACACCCAGAGTGTTTAGAGCAGGGCCCAAAATAATTCTGCTCCTTAGTAACACTGGCATTTTTGATGAAAGGGAGCAGAACGTACTGGAAGTGAATTGTCACTTTTCAGTTCAATTCAATTTATATAGCACAAACCTACTGCAACAGTCTCCTCAAGATGATTTATACTGTAAGGTAAAGACCGTACAATAACAGAGAGAAAACCCCAACAATCAGCAAGCACATGGCAACAGTAGGAAGACAAAAGTCCCTTTTAATAGGAAAAAAACATCCAAGAGAACCAGGCTTGTGGGTGAGCAGCAATATCCCACGATGAAGTCAGGTGTTTTCAGGAGTATAGCCTAGTTCATTTACTCTGGTTCAAATCAGTTGATGAGTTTGTAAACTTTTAGCTTTTTCCTGTTGTTTGGTTTGTTTTCACACAGAGAACAATTCCAGCTCCAACAAACCCAAAACATGTCACCACAAACCACCTGAGAACATTCAGTCCGCTCATTGGATTGGAGAACACGGAGAATTTGCGTTCATTTAATGGCTAGCTGTTAGCCGATTTAGACCTTCATACATCCATAGTACCTTGCAGCATCCCAGAATACAAAACATACATGGCTATGGGAAGTTTTTTAGCTCAAACTTACAACATAGTTGGTTCGGTAGTTGGTTCGGATTAAGGTCGGATAACATAACACTACAAGTGAATCACGGTGGAATTCATTTGGAACTGCACCGAGATCGCCTCTTCCAAAGCATCTCAGTGTGGATGTTTTGGTCTGCACCCGACTCCAATTACTGTGTTCACATCTGCACAAATGAACGACACCACGCAGGGAGACGAACCTGAGGTTGATTTAAACGGACTAAAAACTACAGGTGTGAAATAACCCAGAATCTCAGTCCTGTAGATCTCAAATAGTCTCCAGAAATTTTTAAAAGAAAAGTTCCCCTGATTCTCCTTAAGCCTCAATGGAAGCTGAGTTTAACCAGAACCGCCTTACTCCTAAATTGGGATTATATTTTAAGCATTCACAAGTTTGCTAGAGTTTGCTCAGGTCCAAGTAACATAAATATTCCCATCCGTAACAGTATAATCTAGGCCTTAAATATACTTAAATATACCTACTACATGTGCTTACACTGTATTATTTATATAGTGCTCCTTTATCGGGTTTGCTAATTTTGAGCCGCTAATCTGTGCTGCTCTTGGTAGAATAAAGATTATTGCTGAAATAAACTGGCTGCATCCTGCTTTATAAATTAGAGCACTTATCACTCTGTCATTGCAGCATCATGCTAACTTGCCCCATAGCCATTAAAATGAAATACATCTTACCATCTTTATACAGTATGTTCACCGCTTTTCCAATTTATTATTTAGGATTTCTATGACCAAAATAAAATTCCCTCCATCAATTATTTATCTCAATTAATCTCAAATGAATTTATGATAATCCTAAAGGCTGGGAATACAACAACAGACATCTTTAAACATACCTCAATCCTAGTCTTGATTTATCAAACTTGTATTAAACTACAGGGTGGGCCATTTATATGGATACACCGTAATAACATGGGAATGGTTGGTGATATTAAAGTCCTGTTTGTGGCACATTAGTATATATGAGGGGACAAACTCCTCAAGATGGGTGGTGACCATGGTGGTCATTTAGAAGTCGGCCATCTTGGATCCAACTTTTGTTTTTTCAATAGGAAGAGGGCCATGTGACACATCAAACTTATTGGTAATGTCACAAGAAAAACAAGGGTGTGCTTGGTTTCAACGTAACTTTATTCTTTCGTGAGTTATTTACAAGTTTCTCTTTGTTCACAGCCATTGACATGTCGAAGAGGTTAACACGTGAGGAGCAGATCGAAATCGTGTTGATATCTGGTGAACGCAGTAACCGGGTCATTGCAGCAGATTTCAATGCAAGACACCCTACGAGACCACTCATCTCCCATGCTACAGTTAGCAAACTGCTTGCTAAGTTTCGTGAAACTGGTTCAGTGTTGGATTTGCCAAAATGTGGACGCAAGAAAACTGTCACTAATGAAGAAACTTCAGTGGCTGTCCTAGCTTCATTCAGCAAGAGCCCACAGCGTAGCACTCGCCGCATGTCACTGGAGAGTGGCATTAGTCGAACATCCCTTCGGCGGATCTTAGCTACTCACAAATGGAACCCTTACAAACTCCAGCTACTGCAGCATCTCAACGAGGATGACCCAGATCGGCGCACAGAATTTGCAGAATGGGCAAAACAAAAATTGGAACAGGACCCTCAGTTCACGCAGAAGATTTTGTTCAGTGATGAGGCAAACTTTTATGTGAATGGTGAAGTTAACAAACAAAACCACCGCTATTGGTCTGACACTAACCCACACTGCATGGATCCCTCCAAGACTGTTGGCACAACAAAAGTGATGGTTTGGTGTGGTATATGGGGTACAACGATAGTGGGTCCATTCTTCATCAATGGAAACCTCAAGGCCACTGGATATTTGAAATTGCTACATGATGATGTGTTTCCCTCTTTATGCACTGAAGCTGGCACGTTCCCTGAGTTTTTCCAGCAAGATGGTGCACCACCACATTATGGGTGCCAGGTCCAAACATTCCTAGATGAACAGTTTCCTGGAAAGTGGATTGGTCGTAGTGGGCCAGTTGAATGGCCCCCAAGGTCTCCCGATCTGACCCCCTTAGACTTTTATCTTTGGGGTCATCTGAAGGCAATTGTCTATTAGGGCTGCACGATTTTGCATAAAATGAGAATCACGATTTATTTGCTTAGAATTGAGATCACGATTCTCTCACGATTTTCTTTTCCAGTATAAATATCTATTGCACTTATTAACTGCACATCAACTTCGTAACAGTTGAGACTGAACATAAAAACAATAAATGAACATAAAAACAATAAATGTCTCACATTTTGTCGTTGCCGCAAAATGTTGTACTGCTTGTAATTCCGTCTCCACCATTGCTCAACACTGCGTGTGTAGAGCAGGTAGTGCAACATTTGAAAAATAGTTGCGGGACAGCACTGTGTAGCGTTTGTCTAGGGCAGGGGTCCCCAATCCCAGTCCACGAGGGCCGGTGTCCCTGCAGGTTTTAGATCTCACCTTGGGACAGCACACCTGAATCACATGATCAGTTCATTACCAGGCCTCTGGAGAACTTCAAGACATGTTGAGAAGGTAATTTATCCATTTAAATCAGCTGTGATGGATCAAGGACACATCTAAAACCTGCAGGGACACCGGCCCTCGTGGACTGGGACTGGGGACCCCTGGTCTAGGGTGTTGATCATTTTCCTAAATTCCTCGTTTTGCACAGTGTTGATGAGAGCCATATCTTTAGCCAGGTGATAAGTGATAGCCTCTGTAATTTCTTTGTGCCTGCGGGAGTTCGACAGGTATGGGGAAGCGCTGTATAAGGTTCCCGTTATTGATGTTTGGGTGGTTGACCGGGACGGATTTTCTCCTGTCACTTTCTTGGCCTTTACAGCTACATCATCTCTCATGTGCTCTCCATTGTTTTGTTTTTTTGTTTTTTTAAATAAACTTTATTTATCACATTTTAGACATACTGTTAGGAAAAACAGAGATCACATAAGAGATGACATTGTAGTATTACAATGAGGAGCGCTCTCCGTTGTTTTTTCCCTGCCAGCTGGCTTCGGTATTACGTGGTATAAGGCTCCGCCCTTGTCATTTGTTGAGCAGGAAGAGTGAGCGCTTGTTTTCATGCAGATTATGTCCCGGATCAAAATGCGGTACAATCGTCATCTTTCTTTCTTTTTTTTTTTAAAATCGTTGTCATTTGGAAATGAGATTGCACATAAGTATGAATTGAGATCGCGATTTTCTAACGATTAATTGTGCAGCCCTATTGTCTATGGTGTGAAGATACGAGATGTGCAGCACCTAAAACTACGGATACTGGATGCCTGTGCTGGCATTTCTCCTGCGGTGTTGCTATCAGTGTGTGAAAAGTGGGAGAAGAGGGTTGCATTGACAATCCAACACAATGGGCAGCACATTGAACACATTTTATAAGTGGTCAGAAACTTGTAAATAACTCATGAAAGAATAAAGTTACGTTGAAACCAAGCACACCATTGTTTTTCTTGTGACATTACCAATAAGTTTGATGTGTCACATGGCCCTCTTCCTATTGAAAAAACAAAAGTTGTATCCAAGATGGCTGACTTCTAAATGGCCACCATGGTCACCACCCATCTTGAGGAGTTTGTCCCCTCACATATACTAATGTGCCACAAACAGGACTTTAATATCACCAACCATTCCCATGTTATTAAGTTGTATCCATACAAATGGTCCACCCTGTAGAACAATTTGTCAAGAAGCAGCTTTTACGACAGCACTGTAATGTTCTGCATTTAACAGGCTGTGGTTAAAAATTCAGAACACATCATCAGATTAGACTGTTAGTAAAATCTGATCATTTTGCTTGTGCTGTGCCAAAATCACTGCAAATGGACATTACATGCACTGGACATTTTGTCCTCACACGTACCTGTGTCCGATAATATCTAAAAGATTTTAGGGCTATGGTGCATGTCTTAAAGTGGCTTAAGATACAACTATTCCAACTGCATCACTCATTCATTACAATATACTTGTTTGAGAGTCTCTGTAAAGCATATTATATGTGCTGCTTCCAGTGCAGCTAGCAATATAGGTAGTATGCAAGCATGGCAAATTAAAGAGTTAACAATATAATTAGAGACAAAAATACAGACTGCCACGTACAGCTTTAAAAAGAACCAGACCTGCTTGGAAATAAACAGGAAACATATGTCTGGGACAGATGGGCAAGCAGACCAACGGACAGAGGCAGTAACCCCAGGCATTTGGTATAATCACCTGTTTAGCTTCAGTTTGAACAAAACAGAAGTAAGGCTGGATTTTACCATACCAGCTTTGGAAGCAAGTGATTTAACACTGGGTCCAAACACCCACTACTTGCACTTTTACTACTATTACTGTTGAAGCTACGAGCCACATCCACTCTGTTATTTAATCACAAGGTGGGGGTTTGTCCCGAATCTGATAACCCAACTTAGCATAACGAAAACTGAGGTCTGGATTTCACTACAAAGCCACACCGCTCAACTCCCACAGAATACTTGACTATTACATACACCCACTCAGATTCCCACTCCACCCACTCCCACAGAGCCTGAGCTCATTCCCTTCTGGAACGCTGTGTTCTGTTCAAAACTGTATAACCTGTTCAGCAGAGAAAGTTACATACATGTACCTGTGACTGATTCATCTAAGTTATAAGACCTTTCCAGCATGATGCACTGTAATCTAAATCTCATAACAGATCCTAAAATCTACCTAATTCGCTTGTTCTAGATGACATTATAATTTAAAAAAATATCACCACTGAAAAATAAATAGTACAGTGAGGTTTTTTAAGACAGACAGATGTTTTTAAAACTATGATAAATTGGTTACAATACTCAGGATATAGCCACAATCACATCACCAATTATTTTTGGAGTCTGCGATTTGAATAAAGGCATTTACACACCAAACAAAAAGCAGTCGGAAGGTTCAGTCATTTAACTTGTATATACACACACCGAACGCGCTACATTTTTGTGGAAAATCGTCCTCAAAGAGACCTTAGGTTTATCTGATGGACTTCAGGTTTATCTCATTCTCATGAGAAGGCAGCAGCACGGAGAATTTCATGGTTTGATTCAGGAGCTGAAGCAGCCAAGCCCCCAACTTTAATCATTAACTGGATCCAAAAGCAGAACTTACAAAAAAAGTTCACCCCCCATACAGCTGTTGTGGAGGGGCAAACTTTCCCCCACAGACATTTTAACATGGGAATCTGGGGAGGCTAACTGGCCACAAGGGAGAATGCACTTTTTGGCACCTCCACAGTGGCTTCATTATTCAGGTCCAGGGGTTGGTGCTTGGGCCAAACAGAGACTTTAGTTAAATCCAATCCCACATGCTAACGTCTCCTGTGCAAAAACAATTAAATGAACAGAAGAATGTTATAAGGGCAAGACTCAATTGCCTTTATAACAATTGTGCTTCAACATGTGGAAGCACACAAGAGACTCGGTTAATACGGAATAGGTCAGAATATTATTGCTGTACAGGTATGTCAAGTCGTGCCTTTAAAAATAAATAAATCTTGTGTCTTCTAAGGAAAGCTTAATTGCAACTACAAGATGTAAAGATTGTACTTCCTTACTAAGACCTAAAGGAGGTTAAGCTGGTTCACTTTGGCTACATTTGCATTAGTTAGCTTCACCTGGGAGGACTGAAACGCTTCCATTTGACTCTGACACAAGACTAAACCCACTTCTGTGAAGTATTTCCTTTACGTTTTCAGTGCCCAGTGCGTGTATAAGAAGCATGCCTCTGAATTGTTTGTTTACAAGTAAAACTATAATTCCAGAAGGGAATAGGAGATGGGAACATAAAGAAAGAGAGAGGGAGAAGAGAACAAAGAGAGAATTCAGAGTGAATGAGAAAAACTTGAGCCCAGGACATTGCAGCATGGGGGTGGGGTCTCACCTCCCCCGACTAAGTCAACGGGAAGCGGGCCAGCAACATAATCAATAACAGTGACTGCTATTTTACTTTGTCCTCCTTACACACTATATGTTTATGAGCCGACATCAGCTACGCTACTGAGGCCCATCCCTAACAAATCATTGAAAGGAAACACCTTCAATATGTCTCGCCTTTAAAGTCTGGAGTCTGCTGGTGTTATTTAGCCATACGGTCACTATCATGTTCTCAACAAATCACACGGCTAAGAATGTGTGTACAGTTTGACTCATGGAATGATTCAGCCTTTTTTAAAGGACCTGTGGCTTTGAGCAGGCTGGACTTCAAAACAATGCAAACAAAGGAACATGCGTGGCCTCGATGTTTCCACGAGCCAAGTTATAATTTTGTGGTTTTAGATCAAGTGTGAGATCTCTCTGACTTGCTATCCCCTGTTCACCGAGCAACGCTGTCACTCTGCAGCCATTGTCAGTAACAGCTGATTTGCATACACATAGACCAGCACAGGAGAAACTAAAGTGATACAAGAGCCCCTATAAGCCTCACAATGAAACAGCATTCTCTCTCCCACAGTCTGTAAAATCTCACCCAGCATGCAGCCATAATTGCAGCTCCACAACAGAAATTAAACACCGGGAACAGATTTGCTTAGCACCATGTGAAGTGCTGTAAAAGCAACAACTTAACCGGCAACAAGAGCCTGGAAAAGAAACTCCCAAAAACAAAAACATGGATTGTCAGAGAGGAGTTTGTTAAATATGCACTTCATGACCTCTGCATATTGTTCTGAGGTGTTGCACACAGGCAGGTTGCAGAAGGAGGAAAAGGAAACATTTTGTTCTGACATCAGATCTTTAATATTACAGTATGTTCCTGGTTTTCTCATGTGCAAATTTAAATGGCACATATATGCTGGCTTGCACTTAATGTTTAATAAAGTGTTATTTAAGTTCTTGATTGTTCTGTCTTGGTCCTGCACTAGGAAATGTGTGTCATGCCTGGGCGTCAGGGCATTGTGTAAAAGTTCTGTTATCCTGTTGTTTCTAACACCAAGGAGTTCACTGTGAGGTCTTCAGCCATGACTCATGTAGGAGTTTGCACATCAATGTAACCACCAGAGAGAAGTCAGCAGATGCTGAAGTCACTGAAGCTCTGCTCTCCCTGCAATTGTTACCAACACTAAAGTTAAAGTTAAACTAAATCAAAGAACAATTAACTCATTATATTCAGGGCTTCTGGCTAAAAACCATCAGTTGAGGAGTGAAACAAAAGGAAAAAAAGGAAGAAAATAGGAGGGACTCTGGCAGAAGGAAAAACCACATTCATGTCAAACTCCCATGAGTGGCAGTATCGTGTGAGGGAAGCCGGCGTCTCACGCAGCTGCTGGAAAACGAGCAAGCCTTTGCTCAAAACCCAATCATCTCTTCACATTATCTGCCCACACACAGCTGTAAACAGGTTTTCAGAAAAAAAACCTCGCAATAAAGCCAAATTATCAGCTTCCATTGGACACTGTAAGCAAAGTCTGGAATTTTCCAGAGCTGTTTCCTCTGTACCGTTTCGACAGAAGGATAAAGATGTGTTCCAACGTCTGAGCCTCGCTCGTAAATTTGATCTTATTGCCACGAGTCGCCCACCTGGCACAGAGAAATAAAACATGTGATCTCACCTGTGGTGGTGTCCTCCTCCTCCTCTTTCAGCACATCATTTTGCTCGTTCCCCTCTTTTGCCTTTCTGGTGCCGTCCTTCACCGGCACCACGGTGAAGTTGGTGGGCATTTTTATACCCTGTACTTCCTCTCAGTGTCTCCTGTTTGTCACACTCTTATCTCCCCCAGCCCTCCTCCTCCCCCTCTGTTCTGTTGAATCTTTTCCTATTTCTGTCCAACGACTGTCACTCTTCTTCTCTTTCTTCCTACTGTTCTCCGTTGTTTGCTTTCTGTTGTTCAGACCAACTTCCCTGGTGCACTTTATCCTCATGGGCAGGACGCTGAGTCTTGCTTCTGAGTTTTTGTTCCTATCGCTAGGATTCTGCTGTCCACCCATGTGACCCCGACCCCCTCCGCACCAACTACCCAAATAAGGAAGAGCGGTGCTGCCCCGCCCATGGGGGGCAGTGCACATGAACACACACACACACACACACACACTGTGGTTGAAAAACTACATGCATTAGTGCTCATCTGTGAGTGAGAGCACATATAGCAGCTCTTTCTATGCCTAAGGGCAGATTCCCTGAACAGGAATGCAGCCTTTTCTCACACACAGGCACAACAACCACCACAAACAATCACCTTTGTTCAAAGAGGAAGTACAAAGTTGCCACACACACACACACACATGTAGGACACACATGTATTTTTTCTCACTTGCTATGCAGTTATTTAAACCCCATGTGCAGCAAGTGTGCAGTGAGCAATCCTGTTCTGAAGATGTATATACACTGTGTAAACATATAACCCTAAAGACCACACATGCTTACATGTGGAAACACACCGATTTCTAAAAAGATGATCATATCTGTATAGAGTGAGCTGTACACCATCCAAAGTTTAATTAAAACTGAATGGTCATTGAGATATAACAGAGAAACTACTTTCAGGGATTAAGAAACAGGAGAACATCCAGCCTTCGTGCAGTCTCCACAGTTAGTCCTAACCTGTCCAATTTTTGCTGAGTACTTTAAAACCCTATCTACACACAGACCTTCATCTTGGTCATAGGTTCATATTACAGGCCTTTTTAAAGTAAAGAATCAACACAGAAGTCTCTAGATTTAAACCCTATCCAGCTGGTTTGGGATCAAGTGGACAGACGAATGAAAGGAAAAACAAAGCAGCACATTTGTGTGCACTTGTAGAGGATTGGAGAGATAACGTTTCTAGACATTGCTTTATTTGTATCATAAAAAGAGCACGTTCAGCTGCTGACTGACTCAGTTACTACATTTCAATTCTAAAGTGAATCCAAGATTCCGGTCATCTTTTTTCTTAACCGCTTACCCGACTAGAGTCACAGCAGCTAGACTCTATCCAAGCTGACACAAGGCAAGAGGCAGGAAAGACATGCTTACATCACAATTACAGACAGAAATTGTAGATGTGGATGTGGCAATCAAAGACTTTTGGAGGTATAAAAAAACAAAAATGAAAAACAGTTGAACCTGTTCAACCAGCAGGTGTGAAGCAATAGAAGTCTTGCTTTCAGGCACCAGAGCTAATAAGGAACCATTATTCTGCCCATTTAACATGCCATTGTTCCCTTTATTTTTTCACTAATCTGTTCTATTTGTGCTGTTAGATTGAAGAGAATATAATTTAAAACTTTCGGCTGGTACTGTAAGACTAATAAAGTATTATAACGTTTCTGAAAAATAGTAAATGGGAGAAGAAAATAGTTTTGGGCGCCTCATATTCACACCCATTTGACCTTAATTCTAATGATTCATTTCCTCTGAATACTGCACTGAGAATGACACTAGCTATCAGGTCTCAAACACCCTTATGTGATGGGAAATGTGATAGAAACAGTGAAGCCACAAAAATGAGTGCAGATGGCCAGTGGTTTTATAACACTAGCTGAGTGTGACTGTGAACACATGGAAACCAGAACGAGATCCCGCCTCCTCCGGTAACTTCCCCAGTGTGACGACACATGAGATCAATAGAGTCAAGGGAAGGGTGTGGTCTGCAAAAGCAGGAAGGAGGGAGGCAGAGCATGCATGCTGCTAGAGAATCAAAGAGAAAGAGAGATGCCCAGTTAGCAATGCCACTCGCTCACAGCTCACTTCTCAACACTGAACCAGAGGAAGGACGTAGCACCTTCTAGGACTTTCTACAGCATTCTTAAAGCTTGGGAAACCTTCACTCCTCAAACATCTTCAGTGAAATATTTTTTAGTTAGACTGCTGTACCCCTAAAACTTTAGCTACAGCAGTCACATTAAAAAAAAAAACAACCTTATCGTCAAACATTTATTACTCTAGTCTTCAGATACTAGTCATCTTTCAATTAAATAACTCCGGGCGTGTGGTTGCAAATATGGTGCTGGATCCAGGCTACATGCAAATCACTCTGAGCTGCAGCTACAGCCTAAACTAAAGCAGCCAGCATTCCTACTACTAATGTTTCCCTGCATCATGAAAGGGAAGCTTGGATCAATAGCTGATTCCTGAATGCACAGTAAGTATTACGGTGCTTCTAAGGTAACAAAGGCAGCTCTTATCTACTTGCTGCTCAGTGAATGAGCAATGATGTAACTGGCATCTGCTGATTAAGTGGCCAGACAGTCAGACTGCTTTCTCAGGGACAGTCGTGCATCCAGGCCTGGAGGACAATGTCCCTTTTTGTGAGAGCATTTACACCAATAAATAAGGGAGGCTGGAAAGTAGGCTAAAATGCTCTGACATAAGCAGTTCTCAGGCTGTCTCACGGTTGATTTGACGCACAATATGAAGGAGGAAATGTCTTACATAACTTCTTCAGCAAAATTCCCCTAGGAGGGAAATGATCAATTGTTATAAAATGGTGAAAAAAACAAGAGCAGGCATTAGTTGTTTACTGGTCATCACAACTTTCCAGTACTCATTTGTCTTACACTTACACTTACCCGCATAGGTATACAGTGAGTGCCACAAACTCATGATTCATTCCCTCAATTAACACATACAAAGGCATGAATATCCATCACCTTACTGGAATGTGTTGATAAGTCTGTCTGAACCTAAATTTGATCTCCACAATATTCTGATAAAGTATTATGAAGATATTCACTTCAGTGTGTACAAAATAACTGGATTTAATCTACCCGTTTATGTGCATTAACTCCTTTTTCCAGTGCCTTTTATACACAACTGCACAAAATATTCTAAACCAAGGCTTGTGTCTGCTGTAAAATAGTGATGATTGTAATGTTTTGAACATGTTTTTTTTAAAGGTTTGATTTTTAGTGGACATACAGACCAACTTCACCTTGACCTTGTTTTAAAACAAGAAGAGGTTCTGTGTGTGTGCAAAGTCAGATACCTGTCATACATGACTGGTTTGAGTATATAAGTTTCTGAGGAGGCTAATCTTAATTATTAACTTTTTTAATTGGGTGTGGCCTTCCCAGGCCAATATGTGGGTTTACCTGTTCAGCCACTTCTCCAGCTGTACAAGCCCTGAAATTTAAACATCCCCTAGTAACGGTGCACGTAACAACACAAATGCAGTCAGATGGTACACTGACTGGTCTTTACCCTGTCAGTACCCCAGCACAAAGTCTGCGTGATGGCTCAGAAGTTACAGTGGTGAGTGCCCCTGCTTTATTGTTTGAACCACCCCACCCAAAAAACAAAACAAAAAAACCCCAAAAAACAACAAAACCCTTATACTTGAGAGGAGAAACCTTTTACAATTTACTATTACACTGAAAAGCATGTGGTAAACCACATTTTGCATGAGCATACACACAGCCTAAGCTTCTGGTTTTGCAGACAGTGGTGAATTTTTCTGCCCTGACAACAACAACACTTAAACTGAGTTCAACTCTCTCTGGCGGCTCGCATTACCACTCCCAAAATAGATGTATTGATTGATTCAATATACAGGGGAAGATGGGAAGACGCTGGATTTGCAACAGATACACCAAGTGCAGGCCAGTGACACAAGGACAAACTTCTCAGCAATGTAGCAATGTAGATCATTCCTGCTGTTGTGCAGCCTCAAGACTCCCTAGCTTTTATCTTCTTCATGGCTATCATATCTAACAGTTCCTTCTTTGTCAAGTTTTAACCCTCTGTTTTATATTAGAATCTAGAGATATTTGGTAGCCTTAAGTTGTATAATCATTATATACAGGAAAATACAGAGAAATGTATTTGATACAAAAGCAACAAAGAGAACAAAAAACTATTGTTTATTTTGCTAAGACTTGGTTGACCTTGGGTTCTGCAATTTCAATAAAATTGCATTTAATTTTACTGCAATTAAATTCAAATAGTGCTTTGAAATGAATAAACGTTATCATTTCAGCTATAATGAAAAGTAACACTAACACATCTCACGTTTACCACGTCGCCTATCTACCCATATGACACTGCCCTCTGGTGGGCAAAGGAGAAAGTGAACTTTTCTGTGACATCAATCCTTGAACGGGACAGTGTTAAACTGTGAGACACATACAAACAAAGCAAAACAAAAGGATAACAAAACAATAATAATAATTATAAATAACTTACATGTTCAAAAAAAAGAGGAGGAAGAAGAACAAGCTTATTTAATCCCACCCCTTCTCACTATTTGGTAACTAAGTATTAAACACTTTTTCTTCCTGTTTATGCCCTATCCATCAGAAATTTGCTTCACCTATTTGCTTTCATAACCCCAGTAACACATCAAAGGATATGAAGATATACAAATTTACAGATAAATAAACATAAACATACGTGTGCACCCACCCACACACACACATACACACGCACACATCCCTTGTGTGAAAACGGTGTGTGACAACACCCGGTCAAAGCCCTACCTCCTCCCTCTGCATATTTCTGTACCTCTTTTTAAACCAAGTCATGCTGAAACATTGCTGCAGTTCTTCACTTAGTTTGTTCCACAGCTTCACTCGACACACAGAGATGCAAAAACCGTGTAGTGCTGTATGGATACAGGGATGTTCGAAATTTAATTCCCCCCTCAAATTATACCCCCTCCCTTTTAAAAAGTCAATAAAGGAAATTGTGGTGTCTTGCAGGCTCAGATGGAATCTCTTTACCATATCATGTGAGTTCAGATCACATGCTTTTTCACACGTGATCTCCCCTTCCATTACTTCCTTCTCTCAAATGTGCATCACTTTTGACCTACAGAGTCCAGACGTTACAGACAAAGCCTGGTGATGTATGTAAATTTATACTAATAAAAATTCCTGGCACAATGGCAGAGAGACAAATGGAATTTACTTTTTAACCTCCAGTTAAGTGGAAAACCAGTTTTTTAGTTCCTTCTGTTTTCTAACCACTTCATTTTCACTTGTTTTCCCAGATGATTACTGATGAAAACATCGCCTCCAACAGACACAAAAAAAGGAAAAGAACATGTGTTCACGTGCAAAAACCCTAACCCTAACCCTATATATTTGCACACAATGTAATCAGGTCCACAATGGCAAGTGGAGAAAAGAAATGTAAGAATTCCAAACTAATGAACTCTTACGTTCCTAAATGTAATTATGAAAGTGCGAGTCTACCACTTGGGTTCCCTTCTGAAACATTTTAGTGACATTTGTCTGGTACTGAATGTGAACTCACATTTGTGGCAAGCAAACATTATATTGAAAAATCTACTTCAATTCAATCTACTTGCATTAAAATGATAAGTTAAAGGAAGTTAAAGGCACATAATATCTGCCTCTCAGGAAAGAGAAAAGACCATTCTGCATTATTTAACTTCATAATCCATCTATTAAAGACTATATTCAGTACAACAGCCTCAGATTAAACTTTCCTCTCTGTTGAAGGTTAAGGTACCAATTCTATATAAAGTCTTTCATTTTTAAAGTATTTATTTTGGCATAAGTGCAAACTTCTAAGCCCAGAAAATGTTCTGAAAAACCATAAATCAGTGAGCTTTAGAATTGCTGGTAGGTGGATTTTGTTATGTGTGTACTAAGAGTACTATCAAAGTTTATTTTCTAAACACCTACATGAAAAAAAAATCCTTTAATTAATTATATAACATTGAATGCAGTTCATCTGTAAACAATAGCACAAAAATGCTATGATCTTACAGTTGCAAGAGTAAATTTACTTGGGATTCTTGCATTAAATACCGACAACATTTTAATTCAAGTTACAATTACAGACAAACACAATCTGAATGAACTGAGAACACATAACCAGTCATATTGTTTTACTGTCTTTATTGAACCTTGAGCAATCAAAGTCCAGGCTATACAGGATGTGAACCTCTAGGCCTCTCCAAAAGTTACTTGGAGTCAAGAGTTCCACTTAAATGAGACTAAAGCATGTGTTGGGAATCCGACCTTTCCTCTAAATGACAGTCTCCTCTACATATCTATTAGTAGAGATGAACTGATCCAGTAACCAGGGAACAGAACAGCCAATTTCCAGCGTTTTCAGCCAGGACCAGGACTGGTCAGTCTCCCAAATATCTGATTACAGGCAGGTCTGTTTCATGTCCGCACAACATGCGTACAGAGATGCAGGTAAATACTGACTCGCACACTCATAGCCACATGTAAACATGTCGTTAGTGTGAAATTTCTCACTGTCATTGAAGACACAAAGTTTCCCAAAGTAAACCATGGAGGGACCACCACGCAACAAAGCTAACGTTCATCCTTATCTAGCTGAACATGGAGATTTCAAAGAAGCTAACAAAAAGAAAAGGGCTAAAGCTACTAGTAACCATAAGCCAGCATTGTCAGTATGAGATTTGGAACAGCAGAAATGATCAAAGCAGTTACTAGGAAGATTATGGAAACAGGTAAAAAAAAAAAAAAAGTGAAAACGATTAATACACTGTTATATAGTGATATTATAACACACTTAATTTGGAATAAATTGCAAAGAAATCCTGAAGTGCCCTTCAAATTTGGTAGAAATTAATAATTTCTTTTAATTACTAAGTTAATATTTTGCATTTTTTTAAACACTGTTGATATTTGTTTGTATGTGCTTGTATGGGCCAAATATTGGACAAGAAAACTGCATCAGTAAATGTGCATTACGCTTCAAGAGTCAGAATCTCATCCCAATTGTGAAGCACAGTGGAGGGAGCATCGTGGTGTGGGGCTGCTTTGCTACTTCAGGGCAGGAATGCCTTGCAATAGTTGACAAAACTGCAGCTAGGAGAATGACTGCGCAGCGGTCCGTATCTGACCTTAACCCAATTCACTAGCAGTCTATTCATTTGACTACTCTGTGGAATGATAGTCAACACCAATGTTGGACAGGCCTGCAACTGAAATGTTGTGTCATGACCTACAAAATGAACACTCAATCAAGACATCCCAGATATATAATGATCCAGACTTTCTCATAAACACGAAAGCTTAACCTCACTCCAACAGCGCTCTAAACCCAGACTGATTTCTAAAAAGAAAAGATGCAGGGGGGAAAAAGCTGTTTTTCCCAGCAGCTCCAGACCGAAAGTGTTTAAATCTTATTTTAAGGGACAGAATAGCAAACAATTTACACTTGTAAAAAGTTTTGAGTGAACTTATTAACTGAAGGAATACTGTTATATTATTGTATGTGTATGCATCGATTCAAACTGTGAAAGACTTTGTAACTGTGTGTTTTGAAAACTTTTTATTTTGAGGAATTTTGCTTAATTTTGTCCAATTCTGCACTTTATATGTTTGCAATAAAAGCATCAAAAGTATAACTACTGCATACAAGTGTGTTAATAATCAGATTCTATGTGTCTGCAATAATGAGTCTGATGAAAATCCAAACTACGTAACATAATAAGAACTCAAAACATAACTAGAAAAAAATAAGAAAGAAAAAAAGAGTCTTGGGGCAGTGAGTAAGATCAGCAAAAACAGAAGTTGACTCAAGTTTTTTGCCATCTCAGTTCCTTTTTTCAGCAGACAGCTCAGCACATGTCATGAGAGAGTTTGGAAGGATTGAAGCTTGCACTGCATCAGTCTCATCCCTGGAGTTTTACTGGACTGTAGGGTGGGGTTACAGAGGTTATAATAGGACTCCTAATTCAGAGACAGGCGGAACATGATACTCACGCGATGTCTCTCTCTACACATTTCTGATATCTGATATCCACTGAGGCCATGACCAAGTAACTGTACTGACTGTGCCCAGCTGCATTTTCTCCTTACATATACCTAAGGTGAACACAATAGCACAGACAGAAATTTAACACTGCTTTGTACAAAGCCCTTCTGTTTTGAAGTTTTATCAACTGCTCTATTCAGTAAATAGAGCAGTGTTTTTTTGTTTTTGTTTTTAATATTATTGTTGAATATACATATTTGGTCATTTTAAAAGTTATTTTCTTTATTTTGGATGATTGCACTTAACTTCCGGCGCCCCCCGTGTGCGGCAGCCTGTTACAGCAGCTCTGCTCATTCTGAGTTTCTTTCTTTCTTATCTTTTTTAACAAATTTCCCATGTGTGGGACTAATAAAGGTTATCTTATCTTATCTTATCTTCACTGGAAGGAATAATGCTAATATGTTTAAGTGTCATTACCTTGAGTCTTCACTGCTTTCTAGGGGCCTCATTTGGCTTTATGTTGTTCTACAACAATATTTACCATAATAGGAAAGGCAAAAAGGCCAAAATGACTCACAGTAAATGCCTTACTTAGGTTTACACATACCCAAGAGGTGGAAAACCCCCTGACTACCAACCCCAAATGTAGAGAATGTCCAGAGGGAAAAAACATGATGTCGTTTTTCCCCATCACATCTGTTCAGCAGCAGTGGTTTCCTGGTGCTGAAAGACTGCTAGCATTATTAACAAGACCACTTTCATCGTGTGTTGAAATAAAACAAACTGCACTGGTATGAGCAGTGCTTTGGAGGTGACTGGAAAAGTTCCACTTGCTTACTTCCATTTTCAGTTTGGTGCATTGTCTAAGAGATACTATGCACATTTAGTGATTTCTCAATCTAGATTTTGGTGTAAGTCACAAAATATGAGGAGCTAGATCCCCTCTAGTATCTCATATTTATGCAGTGTTAGAGCTGCCCCCCCCCCAAAAAAAAAAAAAATTAAAACAAGGAGGACTGCATGATGAAGGCTATTCAGCATGAAACATGTACCACACCAAACATAATGTTCATAAGTCAGAATTCCACACTACAGTGACTGGGACTCTGGTTGCCAGAGAGGGACAAGGGATGGGGTGGACGTTATTTTATGTGGTAGAGCATACAAGTTGGTGTCAGGGAAGAGAGTAGCTAGGTAACATTGGATGATTTTCAGAAAAGTGAAAGTGAAAGACTAGTTGTAAGTTCGGCAGTTGTAAAAACAAGAAATGGATAATGCAGAAAACTAAGGAAATCTACAGGAATGCATGACGAAGGAGTGTAGAGCAAAGCAAGAGAGAGAGCTAAGAAAATCCAAGTAATACTGAAGAGGGAGGTGCAATGAAGACAGGAGTTTAATTAACGAGATGATAAAGGACACACAATCAGTTACGCTCACAAAGGTAGAGGCAGAGGATATAAAGAGAAACAAACACATGATCGACTGTAATGAACCTTAATATGATTAGGTCAGATATATAATATCTGTCAGTGATGAATCTGTCTGCATACACACAGCAAATATTTTGTGTTTCAAAATGCATCTAAAACTCTGAAATAAAAGGTGAACCTATATACTACTAAGCTTTAAAGTTTTTTCATGCACATGAATTCAATTCAATTCAATTCAATTTTATTTATATAGCGCAGAATCACAACAACAGTCGCCTCAAGGTGCTTTATATTGTACAGCAGATATGATGATCATATGTAAACTTTTAACCACAGCTGTGCACCTTAAAAGTATGCTGGTATCATACCATCCCATGCTAAAACAACTATTGCTACAACCTACTGACACAGAAGAGAAATGCCTGTCTTTAATCAAGTTATCTTTAATTTCAATTTTGTAACAGACGAAAATTAAAAACAAAAAAGAAACCCTAGTTGGTAAAAACGGTCAAACTTGCAGTGATGTCAAAGCAGGAATTTATAGTTTGTTTGTTTTTTACTTCATCACGTTTTTTGGGGGGTTTCTACAAGACCCTTTGTGCCTTTGAATTTGGTATAGATTTGCACCTGAAACTGACACCAATAGACCCCCATTAACCACTCATCTACATTTACTAACTGCACAAGATTCCATTATTGCTTTGGTGGTAACTGCACTGTAAAGTGCTATGATAATGTGGATAATGACCTGAGGACAAATGCCCAATTCAAAATAAAATTACCTGATGAAAAGGCTGTTTGATTGAGCTGAACTGTGACCCAAAGGGGTGTGTGTTCTGAAACACCCTCTGTCTGACCGATGTAGCAAGTGGAACAAATATGTGAGACTGAATGGGCAGGGAGACAGGGGACTGTGAGGCCACACAAGAGCAGGAGCAGATATAGTGGATGCCAGGGCCCAGTTGGTGCTGACTGCTGGGCTCCAAATAAAGATGAGGGCAGCACATGACACCAAAGGTGCATGCCTTCTTGAACATGAACACACACACACACACGTACGACCACACAAACACACACACGCATGTACGTGCACACCCACACCCACCCATGTACACACACACACACACACACACACACACACACACACACACACACACACACACAGCAAGTGAGCTCTGGAATGACATTCTGAGGATGTTCATTTACCAACTCTGTCCCACTCATTCTCTACACATCATGTTATTATTAGCTGTAGCTGTAACATACAAACCCTCCACCTAAAAAATACATAAATGTTTTTCCCAAAAAGTTACATCTTTTAGTGTGGATGTAGCCTTTTTGGCAGGAGAAATGTTTTATCACTAACCCAAGTGACTTCTTCAGTCTCAGCTGACTGCAGGTTTCCCCAACCTTTTAAACAGTACATTTGCATAATGACTGAAACTAGCACCACTGGCGAACAAATGAGGTCAGTTTCTGGATCATTTATATGCAAATTGTCTTGACCATTGATCAGGGACTATTGATCAATGGCCATGAGTACCATTCACAGAGAGTTGGGGAATTGTAAGATGGTGAAAGATGTACCCTTAGGGCCCCTCCTCGATTTTACGTAAATGGCCTCCTTGACTCCCTGCTCAAACCAGCGTTCTTCCCTGTCCAGGATGCATACATCCTCATCATTGAAAGAGTGTCCACTGGCCTGTAGGTGTAAATAGACTGCGGAGTCCTGGCCTGACGAGTTAGCTCTTCTGTTTTGTGCCATCTGCTTGGCCAGAAGTTGTTTTGTTTCCCTGATGTTTAAATCACGGCAATCCTCCTGGCACTTAACAGCATAATTGAAGAAGTTCCTTATCTTGATCACCGAGTATGCATGTTGCCTATGATTGAAAAGCTGTCCAAGTTAGTAAAAAACTCTTAAATTGTACTCTGAATTAAACCAGAAGCCAGTGTAGCTGCATTAAGATTGGAGTCACATGTGAAAAGTTGGGGGATTTTGTCAGAAGCCTGGCAGTAGCATTTTAAAGAAATTGCAGCTGTTCTAAGGATGTTTTTCTAAGACAAGTTTATAGTGCATTGCAGTAATCCAATCATGAAGAAACAAATTCATGAATAATCATTTCCAGTTCAGCACGTGACACAACAGAGCTTAGTTTGGCAATACTTCTCAGATGATGAACCAGAGACTTGACATGCGCATCAAAAGTAAAATCAGAATCAAAGGTTATGCCAAGGATTGCCAGAAGATTTTGCCAAACAACCAAGAGGTCCAAGTGTCTCCTTTCTGGTGCAAACACAATTATTTTCTATCTTGATTTAATTAAAGAAATCTGTCTGCCATCCACGGTTTAACAGTGTGTAGGCACTTTAACAAACTGAAGTTTAGACATTTCACTTGGGTGAAACAAGGTGTACAACTGAATATCATCTGCATAGCTGGGAAAATAGATGTCCTTAAAGGCTGACAGAATGTGTCCAAGGGGAGCAAATATAAGAAGAACAATAGATTCCCCAAAACATAACACCAAAATGGAATGGATAAAGTGGCGATCTGTACTAGAGCTGGGCGATAGAACGATAACGATATGTATTGCGAAATAACTTTTTCTCGATAGAAAAATTTAACTATTGCGATAGGCCTCATCTCTCTTGTCCTCTTAAAAGAAAAAAAAAAGAACAGCCAATCCAAATTAAGTAGTGCAGAGCCGAACCAATCACAGCCGGAGCGTCACGTCACGTGACTTGTTACGTACAGCACAAGTGCCAAGGCGCACATGTGTATTTGTTTGGGAAGCAGCCAGCCGGGCTGCCCAGGTAATGGAGGAAATGAGTGTGCCCACTAGAGAAAAATCAACCGAGAGCATGAGCGAAGGTTACCGAAGAAAAAACAGATGATGGTTCCAATGCCGGAGAGATTGTCGAACGGAAAGGCCATAGAAGTTCCGTAGTGTGAAGGTATTTCGGCTATTTCAAGTCTGACAAAAAACAGAGTAGCGCGCACTGTAAATTGTGCCGAAAGCAAGTCTGGAAATACAAGATTGCATGCTCAATCTCTGACTGAAAGCGCTAATTCGTCATTCGGCTTTTGTCAGACTAAAGCAGTGGTTCCCAAACTTTTTTTGCCAGGCCCCCCTTTGTTTTACAAGAAAAATGTTCGCGCCCCCCCACCGCACAAACACATCCTCCAAACACACACACCCATATTTTGCTCCATTGCGGTTTATTTCACACCTCAAACATTTAGTAAATAATTAAGCAAATACAAGTAAACGGCAATAAATTACAGGTAGTAATAAAATATACTACTAACTCTTTTACGCTGCGTCCATCTCTTGGATTTATGTAAGCATCTTGTGTGTATTCAACACAATTGCCTCATGCTTTAAAGTTAAGTGTAGACACTACATGATATGCAGAGAGGGTATATTAAATTGTTCATATCAACAATATAGCAATGTTAAATCTCGCGACACCGCACGTGATTTCATCTTGCGCGCTTTGGATCGTGGTTTGAGGAAGGCATCCATCTCAGTCAAGTTGAGCAGCCGCCTCTACTTTTTTCGGTATACTGAAAAAAGGACATTGGGTGGTTGTTACATTTACAAAAGTCTAACTTGTAATTTAAACAAGGTAACTTCATGTTTCTATGGTGAACATAATTAAATCATGTAGGATCTGTAAGAAATTCAACAACCTAATTTGTTCTTGTTGAGATGACATGATATGTAATCTAGTAAGAGTGTTTGTTGCTGAACTCATGAAATTCACAAGATCACATGAGATTTCAAACTGCAGGAAAATCACTAGAGTTATAAGAGGCAGACAACTACACATACACTACGTGTATGCTATCACTATTTATTGTGGTTCAACCTGTCAAGGACAAAAACGTACAGAAAATTCTGCATCAAGCCTTGAAATGATAGCTTTCCTAGTGTTGTTAAGCCTGGCGTGGTGGTTAGTGCTGTTGCCTCACAGCAAGAAAGTCCTGGGTTCAAATCCACAATCTGGCTAGTTTGCAGTGGGTTCTCTTTGGGTATTCTAGTTTCCTCCCACAGTTAGAAGTCATGCAGTTATTAGAATTAGGTCAAGTGATGATTCCAAATTGCCCGTAAGTGCAAATGGTTGTTTGTCTCTAAGTGACAGACTGGCGAGCTGTCCTGCCTAGGGATGGGTACCGGTGTCCGGTGCCATGATGGCACCGGTTCTGACATAAACGGTAGTAACCAGACCGAAAAGCAGCGCACAGTTCGGTGCTTTTTTTTTCCTAAGCCAATTCTAGCCAGTCATTTTACGTTTCCGAGGATAGTAGGCGGGACCAGGTACGTACGTTCTTTTAGAGCAGAGCTACAGATTAAAAATGCCCAAGGCGAAGCGATCAAAAGTCTGGCTGTACTTCGCAGCAAAAGATGCAAACTCAGCAGCCTGCAACAAGTGCTTTAAGCTGATACTGTGATACTGTCAAAGGAGGTAACACCTCAAATCTGATGAAACAGATTTGAGGCGACACATAGCGGGTTTTTTTTAAAGCCGAGAAATGCGCCGTGTTTGATAGCTTGCTGCGAGACCTCACACCATGCACATCTACTGCGGGTGGGTTGCCTGCTATCGGACCCAGAGTTAGCAACATCCCCCAAAAACCCGAAGAGTAGAGTCCTGGCCCCTAGCCCTGTCACCGTAGCAGAAATGATGACGGATGATGATGGCAGCAGCAGCCATTCTTCTCTGCGTGAGTAGCTTAATGTTGTCTGTGTGTAATTTACGTTGAGTAGGCTAAACACATTATTACATTAATGCATGTAAGGTGAACTAGCAAACACCGTCGTAGTTACATGCGGCTGTCTTCTTGTTTGATGGCAGATACTCCCTTCACCCTGGCCAAAAAGGCTAAAATGACCAAAGAAAAAGTGGAAAACAGTTTCAAACATGAGAGGTTTTTGGACAAAGTTTTTGTTTTTTCCATTGTTTAAGCACTGCTTCCAGCCAAGACTGAGACCATATATGCCCTATAGCTGCAGAAAAGGCTAACATTGTTATCTTTTTACAAAAAAAAACAGCTGAACATGAGAGGTTTTTGGACCAATTTTGTGTTCTCCATTCTTTAAGCACCGGTTTGAGCACCGTTTAAGCACCGGCACCGTTTCAAAAGTACCGGTTTGGCACCGGTATCGGATAAAACCTAAACGATACCCATCCCTAGTCCTGCCTCTTAACCTATCACTTCTGTAAGCAACCTGGATAAAGATGGTTGTTGTAAATCCATTCAACTTTTATGTTAACCAGACTCTAGACTTTGTTGAACATTATGTAATATGAAGACAACATGTAGTATTTAAGTGATCAAGTAGTATTGGGGCAAAAGTTATTGAATAATGTTGGAGTAAAATGACAAAGTTGTGAAGGATTAAAATATCCCAAGAGCTCAACTTACTTCATCTAAACATGTTTAAATCACATTTTATCAACACAATATGCACAAGTTTATTGAATATGAATAAGTTTGAATAACTTTAAGTTCAGCGACAGCAAAACAATTGTGTGCAACCAATGTCCAATATTGAATTAAGTAAATTCAACATGCTCTTTTTTTCAGTGTACAACCCAACATCCGAGGCTGGCTGATAAAAGAGTACCCCTCGGACACAGTTCAATAGGGGTGTGTGGTATGTGGACTGCTGCCAAGTCTCAGTCAGGAATAAAAAAATCCAGATTTGTGGATTGTATAAAGTCATGCTTAGTGAGATGGAGAACAGAGCAGCCACAGATGCAGCCCATTTCAGAGGACGGAGAAACTGTGGGTTTGATCCACAAAAGTCATGTAGTCCACTCACCGACGGGATAAAAGGCAACGTGAGCGAAGAGTCTGGATAAACACTCCAGAGATAGCTGTGTCGCAGAGGTCCAAGCAGCATGTAAAATGAGTAAGACTGAAACTGTCAAAAATGAAATTAATAACTGAGTAGTAAATATTTCCACATTCTTTTAAATATACCACAAAAGATTTAAAAAGAAATGTAAAGTGTATCTAGAGGGGAATTTAATTTCTATCTCACATCTAGATATTTTTTATTTATAAGTCATTTGTTTTAAATTTAATAATTTGTTTCCCTTTAAATGCTTTCACTGTTTATTTTTCCCCAACTTTGATATTGTGTCAGGCAACTTGGCTCAAAGTAAAGTGCAGAGTGGGAAAATGTTACAAAGGTGAATAAATATAGAAGCAAATTACAACCTGATTAATATTAATGTTATATAAATAATTTTATTTTTTTATTTAACATTTGGTGCACTCAATGAGGCATTGATCTATATCTTATTATTTACCTTCTGAGATTGGACCTTCAAAAAAAAATCATAACCAGCTAACATATTAATACAGATTACTTTTGCTGATTCTCTATAAAGAATCCCAGGCAGCAGAAACAGTCACAGAGATGAGAGCTTAACAGTCTCTCAGCCTGATGTGAATCTGACACCTTCTGAAGACTCTAGAACCTCATTTATATTTCAATGCCTGCTTAATCTCTCATAAATCCAAATGCAATCTTAATCATCCTCCGCATCTAACGCAAGCCGCGAGGTCACACCCACAAACTGCTTAATGTCATTTCATTCACTATGGCCTTTTCCCGCTCTTCGAACGACCTAAAATCTGAACAGGGACCAAGTCACAAGAGCATTTTTAGATCAACTAAAGTGTTTTAAGAGGAGCCCAAGGCAGTGTAACACATAGACACCATCATTCACACAACAACACGTTCTTTTACATCATTTATATTTCTTCATAACTGCTGTTTCCTCTTTACGAGAGACTTTACTTAACATTTGTTTTGTAACCTTGAGTTGTGGAAAACACAGCACTCCAGTTCCACTAAACTGTCAAATGCATTCAAATTGCATTGGACCTTTGGAAAACTACATTCCACTGTCAAATAAAGCCTCCTTTATTAACAAATTAAAAGTCACAACTTGTAATATGCAGTCAGCTTTATTCAGAGCCTGCATCTGGTCTCTGTTTGACTGTGTAGTATGTAACTAAAAGAGGAACCTTCCTATTGAGCATGCTGATACATGCAAGTTTATCTGTGCAGTGCCTCTGTAGTGGAAAATGGCTAACCATTGATCGTGTAAACATAATTAAATCTATTATCTGCTACCGCTAACTTCATCATAGGGAATTCAATTAAACAGAGGCCCCTATAGATCTGTAAACAGATTATACCAAAACAAACAACTTTCTACTGATTGCAGTAAACCGAGTGTCACAGATGAATGAAGTGCGGAAATTGAAATCGAACTGAAGTCAGTACCTAATAAGATGTTTCAGTGATAAATAACTCCTGAAGTAGAGACTTCATTATACAGAGGGTCATTAATATCTATAATCCATCTCAGCAAGTTTCTGGTATAGGTTTGTCCACTTTTTCACTTTTTAAAACCATCACTGGACCCATTGTGCAAGCACACTTCACATGGCTATAACTCCGTTAGTATTTGTGTTAGAGACAAAACAAGCACAAAGAATTCACAGGGCCTAGATTTTTCCATGTGCGCTTCACATTAGCATAACTCCTCAACTATATTTGGCTGGAGAGAATTTCTCAGTCAAAATTACAAAATAAATCTGTTTGGCCAGTGTGGATCTTTTTCAACGAAGGGTTAAAGGCGTTCAAATCAATTAAAATGCAAGTACAAGATGTTTTTATTCCTATTCCCGTCACAATTTCCAGCCAGTGACATTAGTGAAGTAGGTATTTTTACAACCACCACCACAAAAAAACAAACAAACAAACAAAAAACATCCTCAGATTTTATAGCAGCACATTCATTGGAGCGACATGTAACATATGACATCATTTGGCAGCCACATTCTTTGCCCGCCCAGTTGCATGTGGCCACAGGCACTCTTCTTGGCGGCACATGCTCTTTGGTTGTTCTCTGGAGTCACGTTACAAATTTTTGGGAGATTACAATTTTTGCCGTTGAAAACTTGCTCCCAATCTACCATCATCACTGTCTGGCTGACAGAACACACAAAGCACAACAAGCCCCAATAATGCACCCTCGCATGATATCTCACATGCACAAACACACCCATCATCTTCTACTTAGCAACACACTCTGAATTTGAATGAAATACCATCTATGCATTAAAGCAGAATAGCCAAGTCCCAACTTGTCATCGTATTATAGACGAGGTAATTGGGTTGAACACATTTTCATGGCTTTGCAGCTCAGTGCTGGCTTTCAGTTAAAAACACCTACTGCTCCAGTGAGGTGAAGGTTTATTCCTACCAAACTACAACCTGTTTGATTTAAAACAATATTTCTATGCTCAAAATCAAGCTACAAATGAGTATTTTAGTGTTTCTACCAACCTTGCTAAAGACTCAGGCGTGAGAAAAACCCCCAAAAAACATGCGCATACTCACAGCCGCGCACAAACATGTCATTAACATGTAGGCTCCTCACTGTGAGTGAAGACAAAGTTCCACCTCTAAATGGCTTACGAAAATAAATCAATATAAAGGTTTTGGAGTGGGCTAGTCAGAGTTCTGACTCAGTTTGATTGAGATTCTTTGGCATGACCTTAAAGAGTCAACCTCCGACGTAGTTGAATTCAAACAATTCTGCAAAGACGAGTGGGCCAAAATTCTTCCACAGTGATGTGAAAGACTCATCGTCAGCTATCACGAATGCTTTACTGCAGCTCTTGCTGCCAAGAGTGGCACAACAAGTTATTAGGTTCATGGGTCAATTTCTTTTTTACACAGGAGCACGTAGGCTTGGGACGTTTTTCCCCTCGATAAATGAAATCATCATTTAAAAACTGCATTTTGTATTTACTTGCGTTATCTTTGTCTAATATTAAAATTAGCTTGATGATCTGAAACATTTAAGTGTGACAGTAGGAAGAGGGAAAATACTTCTTATCAGCACTGCATGTCAGGTAAATGTACGTGTTAAAACCCCTGTTGGATCCTGGGAAGGAGATCCCTTTGAGGCTATGTCGGGAAGGACCAAATCAAACACGGTGGTGAACCCTTGTTAATAAAGGAGAAGACAAAAGAAGCCTTAAAGTCAGGTGTACGCCAACTCAGTTTCAGTTATTAGTTATACCTCCCTCGGGTAGCAGAGCACTTTATTTAGAGTTGTTTAAGGAAAAGCAGCTCCTCTAACTTCCTGCAGTTTGGAAGAAAATTTATAAAATTGTAATTAATAACTGTAATTAATAATTTATAAATTGATTTTATTACAAAAATAGTATAGTGCATTGAAGAAGCACTGTTTTTTGCTGGTATACATTGTCAGTTATACTTCTTAGAAATAAATCTGGAATCAGCAAAAACTGATACTAATGAAAAAATATAAATAAATAAATACAATAAAACAATCGAAAATGAGAATCGGCACATCTCTACTTCCACATGCACGTGCTTGTGAATGTTCCCTACCATGGTCAGTCCATACGCTGCCGAGCGCACCCAGTTTGTTTTTGATGAATAGCTTTATTTAACAACTTTAACCATTTTTCATACTTTCAGTGAGTTATTTCAACAAGTTCTTTCCGTTTTGCCCCCTGCTTGTTTAGTTTCAAAATTTTTGCATCTTTTTCTACAAGATTAGATTTTCTTTTCAAAACATATAAACGCTACTTTTCACTGCTTTTTGCTGCACAGCAGGTTGCTCTGCGTGTTTGATTAGGCAGTTTTATGTCAGATGCTCCTTCTGACACTACCCTAAAGCGAATTTGTGTCTCCGGTTGGAATCAAGCCAAGCAACCTTTTGCTTGTAAAATCTGTTTTGTTTTATAGGTTATTTTTTTCACACAAGTTGAACCCATCTTTCCACATATCCTACCGTTACTGTACAATAACCCACTGGAGTACTTGTAGCTTCATGTTAATCACTGCTCTAAATCAACAGAGGCTTTAACAGGACCAGAAACTTGTCACCCATCCAGCATCTTATACTAGCTCTGAGCCTGTGGGATACTTTTGTTGGACCTAACATAACTTAAACTTATTTCGTCAATCGCAAAAGTCTCCTCTGTCACCATGATTCATCACGAGTACCCACCCAGTAACCACCACTAGCACTGTGAGATTTATCTTCTTTTTTCATCCATATTTAATTATTAAGACTAAAATTTGCCTTTCCTTCGTGGTGTCTAAACATTGTTTACATTTACATATGAAATGGCCATAAGCAGGATGACCCTTATGGACACAAATAAACTCAGAGTACTTTAAGTGCCAGGCAATTCTTCTAGGACCTTCTAAGCACCCACCTGTTGCTATAGATGCACCTTGTTTGCATGAACAAAGCTTGAGAATAAAGCCTACAGCCAATTGTGGTTCAGCTCAGAGACACATACTGTAAACCAAGAACAGTGAATTTGGGAAATCTCTGGCACTATGTGAAATTAAAACTATATTTGGACCATTGTGAAAGACAAAGGTTACCACAGGAGCACCTTGCTACATATTCTACATATGTTGAGAACAGAACAAAACAAGGTATGCTAGGCGGCCTTTTATCTTCTGCCCTTTATTTTCAAAAAATAAAAATGTTTTGGAAAATAAAAAGGCGCCAAAACCTTGTCATATTATTGTACTTTACATTTATTAACAAACACTCGATTCCAGATAAAAGACAGAGGAAATTCGCAGGGACCTAAACAAATACAGTCTGCTTTATGTGCGCTTCAATTAGGTGAGCAGAGATGTCGTTTTAATCTTCCAAACTGTCTGACGGAACTTTTAATGCCGGTAAAATCTCTATATGAGGCACCAGGATACAAACCAATAAAGTTTTGATTGTTGTGGTTAATGTGAACAGGTTCCGCAGGTCTGCTTCGGTTTTATTAGATCACAGCCCGGGAGAAACACGACAGCTAATCCTCTAAAAGGTGGATAGGTGAGATAAGAAGTGGGACACGGAGTCTGCGCCTGTCTGTAGCACACTTACCGTACTTGTTAGGCTCCCTGTTGTACTCCAGGATAGGCACCGCAACGCCGGGGTCCAGGGGTTCGAACACGGAGTCTTCAAGCGGCTCTTTTTCCTGCCCCGTGTCGGTGCTGCTGCTGCTGCCGCCGCCGGTGTCGAATCCCGGGTCAGCAGCAACCGCGTCCAAGTGAGCCCCTGTGCGGGGACAGTCCCTCCACCGCCAACGGGGACTACCACAAATCTGTCCCCCATGTTCTTTTTCTTCACCTGTGGAACTTTTCAGTGGAGGACAACACAGAGGGTAGTTTGTGCTCCTCACCCTGCGCGTGCAAGTACCCAGGACAGCCAGCAGTTCCCACTCACGCCTTCGATCAGAGGATTGATTACAGTATGGCTGTGCCCGCCCTCTCTGCTCGCCCATTGGTTTAGAATGCCAAGGAGCGCTGTCAATCGTTCCCAGAAGCAAATCGGAGTTGTCGAAATCTGTCAATTGTGAAAAGGGTAGTTACTAATATTTCTATCAAATTAACAATATTCTCCTCAAAAATTCGAAGTTCTGTAGTTATTACAGTATGATTTAGTTGCTCAAAGTCCCCAAATTAAATCAAAATGACAATAGTTAATACATTTTCAATCTTCAAAAGTTCTTATATTTAATTTTAAATATATTCGAAAAAGCTATTCGTTTTTATCTAAAACAGAGGGACCATTAGACAGCAACAAATATAATTTAAAAACGCAGGCGCATACAGGATTCTTAAAATAGTGCATGTTAGAACCCTGCTGTCACAGTGGGCCACATGTACTGGCATGTCTCACACTGGACTCATTACAGGCTTTTTTAGTGAGCTCAAAGTGATGGGGTAATTAACACCCACTCTGTACATCCTCCCCATCAATAGCCTTTCACAGAGACTCAATAAATCATTCTAATTTAAAAAGTAAGGATGGGTTAGTCATTTGTCAACACCTTGCCATAATAACTTTGGTATGTTCCAGCTTAGAATAAATGGTTCCTTAATACTGCAGGAGAAAATGAACTCTCATATTTCCCAGCAGTTTTGATACATAATCAGAATGGAAACAACACACCCTTCGACACAGTTTTGGTATTCTCAATTCCACAGGCTTAAGCATAGCTCACACCTAGCATCCTTAACATTTCTAGTATGTTTGGCTTTTGAATCAAGTTTATGTGTCTGAAAACTGCACAGAAACCAGACAGATCATCTAGTGGTGGAAATCCCAGATCAAGCTCAAACCAAGCTAAGGGATTTAAGTGCTCCTTGGGCTTATGAGCTATCTGTTTGCCAAATTCACAGGAAATACGTTCACATGTCACTCAAAGTCAAAATAAGTAATGCTGAACTTCTTCATAGAGATTGCATAAGCAACACTTCTAACAAGCAGAACTATTTCCTAACAGTTCATGAAGCATGTCATGTTAGCTCACTAAGTCAGACTGAAAATTATTTGTTGACATAGCCATGGATCCCTACACTCCTAAACTCCACTCAACTCCACTGGTGTTAGTGTCAGTATTTCAGGTTTGAAAGTCAACCATCTGTTTACAAAAGAAATGCAAAATAACTAAATAAAGCTTGTAAAATAAACTAATAAAATAAAACGTGCAAACTAACCACAGAGGCAAACAAAATTGATACAGGGACTGGACTGTAAGAACAGCAACTAACTAAACTAAATTAAATGATAACATTTATTACAAAGTTACCAAATATAATAAAATAGCTCTAATAAATACAAGTAATAAAATGACTGCGACTGAATACAAAGCAAAAGAAAAAACGAAGAAGAAGAAAAAAACAAGATGCAGGAAAACTATAAATGGGCACAAAACAACAAAGAAGGACACAATAGAAAAAATGCAATAGAATTGATTTTTTTCTCCAAAAGTAGATGCAAGTCAGCTATAAAAACACAACTGAAAGTGATTAAAACAACAACAAAAAAGAACAACAACACGCACTGTAAAGGAACAAACAATGATCAAAGGGATGCATAAAAATAAAATAATAATAAAATAAAACAAACTTGAAAAAAAGAAGCTGAGAAAGAAAGAAAAACCAGAGGAGAGATATAACAAAAATACAAAGGGACACCAAATGACCTTTTTATGTGTCTGAGACTGGTCTATTATTATGTCTCCATAGGTATTATTTCAACCTTGGAAAAGCAGTTATTTTGACTTCACTAAGAGTATAACTACAGATAAAGTCAATTTTATTATAAAATTTTATTACAGCAGAAAACTTGAATCTTATTAGTCGCCTGACTAATGTACTAACTTCATTACAAAAGGCTTCTGAACTTGCAAACCTGATTGTTTCCTTTTCTAATGGCCTCTTCAAGCTTCTCGTATGCCTTGTAGTCTGTCATATACTTTTTGGTTATCCACAGATTCTCAGGAGAGAATATTCTGGATGAACTCCAGGAGACCACTCAGACAGTAATTGCTTGAAGGGTGTTACGTGGACTAAAATAGACAGCTGGCAGAACAGTTGGATGACTGGGTTGGGGTTGGGGGGGTGTTGAGTTTACAGAAGTACGTCGGGCCACTGTGTGCTTGAAACGAAAGGAAGGAACCACACCAATGATGTGCAATGTATAGTTCATGCTTGTTTGTAAAGATGCTGAAAGTATTAATGCATGAAGCCTTGATACAGCACATGCACACACACACAGACACACACTGGGTGTGAGACTAAAATACAGGGCTGACAAAGAAACTTGTAATCCTCCATGTCTGTGTTGTTTGAGTCATCCACAGCTAAACTCATCGGCTCAGTTCAGAATGATTTACCAAATGAAATGCAGATTACTTTTTAAAGCTGGGTGATAACAGATGTGGCTTTTAGAGCACAATCACAGCTGCAAGTGTTCATAGTGATACATGTCCCCCGTTGTCTATGGGAAGTCACACATCTGATGTTTGCTCTGTCATCAATGTGCAAAAAAACACGGCACAACAAACACACTTAAATTATGCAGGAAATGAAAAACTTCATCTGTTCTGATCAGTTAACTAAAAAATAATGTATATTAATGGATAATAATGTTAATATATAGTATAGTTAATATACAGCACAGTAACTATACAATATAATATAGTTAAAAAGATAATAATGATAATAATGTGGAAATCAACTTTGAAGATTATTTTAATGAGTCATACACAAGCTGATAGTTTTATTTGTAAAACTGTTATTCAAAGTCTTTCTTGGGGAAAACAAAATAAAATCTTTTTTTGTGCCTGAGCAAAGACATTTTACTCACAGAGTACATTTAACTTAAAAAAAAAGTAGGTAATTTTGGTTTGACATTTGGATTTGTCCCTGGATAACTGAGTGAAAAGAGCAGGTCTGAGATGCTGAGTCTAATACACATGAATAGTCTCATTAGAAATATGGATCAGCAGTTCACAAACATGTTGTCATAGAGATTATCCTCAGGGAAGGAGCTGAGCAAACTGGCTGCTGAGGTGAAGCTGCTGTTGTCAGGGTGCCTCATACATTCAGCCCTCTTGACCTGGGTTTCAGGTCATGACACAGAAGTGTATTTCTGCTCGCCGTCACTGCCATGTAATCCCAAACTAGAAAAAAATTAACAAAGCATACAAAAAATACTCAAAATGTCAAATTCGTCTCCTTTGTGTCTCTTTCATAACTCTTAAATTCAGTATTTGCTGTTTAGATTTAATATGTCAAACTCTTAACGTTCAGTGTAAGTAAATAATACTTACACTGCCTTAATAATACAGCTATTTGCTGTAGTTTTCTCAGTGCCCACTTTTATACCGAGTCCTCTTTTATTCATCACAGTGCCAATTACAGTCATTAAGTGTTAGGCAGTGTGGCTCGGTAGCTCTCTAAAGACACCTCTAGCAGTGATGGAGCCAACTATGTGGGTCAGTGCCATAGCATGAAAAGAAGTTATATTCTGAAATGGGTCCACCATCACAACAGACAGGGTTGGGTGGGTTATATAGATGTGGCATCACTGGCTGTGTAGGCTGATAAGATCTCACAGGGGGACGTGATGTAAGAGCGCAGAGAGATGCTGCGAGGAGCAGAGGCCCAGCTGCCACACCTAGGCACATTTCAAAGAGCGCCTTGTCATCCAGGAGTGAAACAACCCCTCCCGAAATTACAGTTTCAATCAGCAGTGGTTTTTTGTTGTGATCAGATTACAGTAAATTGATTTTTAAAATTTTATGTTTACTGAACTAAGGTGTAGACACTGACACGGAAAAAAAATCACAAAATGAATACAAAAATAGCAATCCAAAAATGGCCTCAAAGATGTGCTTAAAGCTTAAAAGAATAAAGTTTAGTGTCAAATTGCTTTGTTTTTTTTAAATTCATAATTAACTTTATTATACTTTATTTACCACTCCCTTCACATGTGCATTAAATCTGGCTCTTAATGAAGCTTTCATTTGGCTCTGTGAAGTGTCTGTTTCTCTTTGTCCTCTCACTCAGATCCTATTCCTTCCACTTCTCTTTCTGTCCAGGTTTGTGCTGTTTGGAGCAAAAATACTCTGACAAATTTCTCCCCAAAAAACTTCTCTTCTTAGGAAGCAATTGGAAGATTCAAATCAATCCCACAGAGACTGATGCGGAATATGTCCAGAGAGCCAAATGGCTCAGATCTTCATCCCTGGTTACCTTGTACAGACTTTTGGTACAACACTGTTTCACCTGCAGAAATACTCTAGAATGAGGGATATAGCATGCTAATGGATGATTTTGTGAAGGGGTCTTTGAGAAATCATCAGTTTCTGAATGTGAATAAAATCAGAGAGATGATGACTGAATCCAGAAGGAGGAGGACAGCTTCTGTCAGTGTATCCTGAGACACAAATGTTGATGTGGTGAAGAAATCACCACATCAACATAAAACTTTCCTTTCTTCTAAAGCATATAGTTAGGGCTGGACCAGGTGACCCTGAATCCTCCCTTAGTTATGCTGCAATAGACGTAGGCTGCCGGGGGATTCCCATGATGCATTGAGTTTTTCCTTTCCAGTCACCTTTCTCACTTACAAAGTGTTAGTAGACATCTCTGCATTGAATTGTACCTGTTATTAATCGCTGTCTCTCTTCCACAGCATGTCTTTATCCTGTTTTCCTTCTCTCACCCCAACCAGTCGCAGCAGATGGCCCCGCCCCTCCCTGAGCCTGGTTCTGCCAGAGGTTTCTTCCTGTTAAAAGGGAGTTTTTTCCTTCCCACTGTCACCAAAGTGCTTGCTCATAGGGGGTCATATGATTGTTGGGTTTTTCTCTGTATCTATTATTGTAGGATCTACTGCATAATATAAAGCACTTTGTGGAGACTGTTGTTGTGATTTGGCGCTATATAAATAAAATTGAATTGAAATTGAATTGAAGAGTACAAGTACCTGGGCATCACCAGCAACAAGAGGTTGAACTAGAAGACCAACACGGAGGCTGAAAACACACAAAAAGGGATGACCGAGTGCTGTTTCTTAAAAAAACTGACATCCTTCTGCATGTACAGCAAAACGATGGAGGTTTTCTATCGCTCAGTTGTTAAAAGCAACTTAAAGCCTGTAGGAAGGAATTTCAGAAAGAGGTGATTTAGAGAATAACTTAACTGTAAATGACTATACTAACCACGGCTAAATGTTTCTTTTTTAAATCATTATACATCATTACATATTTGTTCAAAAAGGGAATGTTTATTTGCCTTTGCCATCAGAATGTCATGACAGTGTGACTGCCTGACAGAAAATGACAATGAATCCACATTTTTGCACAGATTTGGCCTTTTAAAGGTATGTGGTCCTAAACTTTTGATCATTTATAAAAAGCCTGTTTCAGTTTAAGAGTTTGTTTTTTTTTTCAATAAATTGCATGCTCAAAAAATGCTTTGTGTCACTCCCATTTCTTCATGTTGAATGTTGAAGCTCTACTTGGAACCTTGTTTTCAACTGGTCTTAAACTTTTGATCATGAGCCAGCCTCCAGCAGGACAGTGGGTACCACAGTCCCAACTTTTAGAGTATGGCTTAAGGAAGGCAACAGGGCTCCCAAGACAATGATTTTAAGGAGAGATAGGAAACATTAACAGTGCTTGTTTTTGTGTGTGTGGATATGGCACACTGTTTGTAATGAGATCCCATGGGCTGCATGATTTTAAAGGGACACGTGTGCATGGATGTGTGCTTGCATCTGAGCGAGACAGAGAGAGGATCAGTACAGCTCACATCTATACTTGTGGAAAATGCCACAGTGTGCATGTGAATGTGAAGCACAGCTGGCAGCCAGACAGATGTCAGATCCTCTGTATGTATCAGGACAGCACTGAGAAAGTAGATGAAGCCTGGCTTCATCGGTGATCAGTGGCTTGACCTTTGGGACTTTTAAATACATTCTTTAGCTTTGTGATTACCAGTGCTGGAAAATATTCTTATTGGGAATGTTTCAAAACCAGCCTCTGTGTCGCCTTGTGTCGCCTTAGTTTCACGGTTTGTGGAAAGGTCCAATTTTCACACAAAACCTTGACACCAAAGTAAGTAAGTAAATATGCAAATTCTGCTTTTTATAACTGAAGTGTTTATTGAACCTTCTGACAAATAAAAATTCATTTTGTGGCAATGTATTGCTTTACACAAGCTAAAGATTGACTGTGGTAAGTTTCATGGTAGTCCAGCAGCAGGGTGTGCTGTCTTGTGTTGTTTTTTTGTCTACTCACTCACCAATGCATTTGTTAAGCTCCACAGTATATGTCAGGGATCTTCACCACTGGCTTCAGATTTAGCATGCCATATTTCATGCAAATCACATGAAAGCTGGAGTGAACGCCCGAGATCATCTCTGGTATCATATTTCCCTCTTGTGGACTTATCTGTGCTTACAGCCCAGCACAGAGCATATAATATTCACCAGGGGCAGATTTAGGGAAATTTTCTTAGGGTGGTATGAGGGCAGCATGGCAATCAAATGGGGTGGCAAAATCAAAGCCCCTTTTTTTTTTTTTTTTACACATATGCAGGTGTTACATTTTGTAATATGCATTATGTACCAGCCCTTGGCATCAAGAATGACAGACGAGTTTCTAACAGATGGTGCCTTTTATTTCCTCACCGGCTCATTCTCTGGACGTCGTTGAGCACCGTGAAAACTATAAAACAGGAAAAACTGATAACCGTACAAGTCCCTTTGAACAGTAACAATAAGCAATGAAAACAAATGAGCTAAAATTAAATCAGGTAAACTAAAAAAAATAATTTTGAGATTTCATTTGAATTTATTTATTTAAAAGGGACAGTGCAGTTTAACATAGTCCAAATACAAAACATGAAACTAACATAAGTTTATAGCTATTGCTAATTTTCAACAATTGTCCCTTGTTGGGCTTACAATCAAAATAGATAGATTTTACAATAAAACATACATTTTCATAAAACCAAAATACATCATAAATACAATTACAATTAATAGACAATAAATTAAAATAAAATTAAAAATCCATCCATCCATCCATCCATTCGCTTCCGCTTATCCTTTTCAGGGTCGCGGGGGGCGCTGGAGCCTATCCCAGTTGTCATAGGGCGAGAGGCGGGGTACACCCTGGACAGGTCGCCAGTCTGTCACAGGGCCAACACACAGGGACAGACAACCATTCGCACTCACATTCACTCGCACATTCACACCTAGTGGCAATTTGAATTATCCAATTAACCTATCCCCACAAATTTAAAATCATTAGTTAAAATGACTACATCTCTGATTTCCCTTTAACCAAACTTTAATCTTCAATGTAAAGGATCTGATGTCTGTAATCAATTTGATTTCGGTTGGAAGTGTGTTCCACAGATGGCAAGCCTTTATGGAAAAAGCTGACTGACCAAATTTAGATCTGCGATATGATATCTTGGAGTTGCCGTTCACCATGCTCCTAGTAATACGATTACTATCTTATCTCTGGATGTATCTATTAGGACACTCTGGGGCCATCCAATTTATACATTTAAAGACTAATTTAAGAAAGCACAAATGATTAAAACTCTTAAAACTAAGTAGATTATGTTTCTTTAAAATGTGACAGTGATTTCCAGTCACTAATTCAATAAAACAAAAGGGCTGCTCCCTACTGCTGTGTGCACCCCACCCCTCTTACTTTACTGTTCCGGTCACAATTGACCAGTTAGTTTTAACAGCTCTTAAATTAACATAAGAAACATTTTTCACCACCAAATTCAGTTCAATGGGCGTTCAATGGGTTGTTCGGTGGTCATTCAGTGGGCCATTCAGTGGGTTATTCAGTAGGTCATAAAATAGTTACAGCTATCTTTATGAAGCTGTACAAAAACGCTTTATTTCGCACAGACACCTGGGTGAAAATCAAATCTCAGGACGTACCACATTTCACGGATCACATTAACTCAGTGGACCGACACATCAAATTCACCAGGGAGGATATGAAAAGTGGTAGGTTAGCCTTCTTAGACTGTGAGATAATGGGGGACAACTAAAAGCTGATGTGTACCGGAAACCTACACATACGGATCAATATTTAAGGTTTGACTCTTATCATCCACTGGAGCATAAACTTGGTGTCATCAGGACGCTACAACACAGAGCGAACACCATCCCCACAGACACAGCGGCCAGGGAAGCAGAAGAAAATCACATTTGTGAGCCGCGGTCAAGCCAGCCGCTTCTTCTCCGCCGCATAAATTTCCTTGCCCTTTTACACCAGTCTTTACGGTAGCGCCTTTTCGCTTTATATCCCGATTGAAAGCATAGACCCGCGCGCACGTGCACGCGCGAACACTCACACGTGCACGCGCGCACACAAATTGCAATGGAACAGCCCAATACAACCAAAGTGACAGTCTGGTTGCATATTCAAAAATTCATTAAAAATCATCCTTAGTAGTTGATGTCCCACTTTCAACACATCCCTCCTCTGGGACACCTACTGTATCTCTGGGCCAAGTTTCAACCAGATTTACTGTAGAATTCCTCAGATATTAAAGCAAACTTGTATTCAATGCAATACAGTCAATACAATTATGTCAATTTCAAAAATTCATTAAAAATCATCCTTAGTAGTTGAGGTCCCACTTTCAACACATCCCTCCTTTGGGACACCTACTGTACCTCTGTGCCAAGTTTCATACAGATTTACTCTACAGTTCTTCAGATCTTAAAGGAGATTTATATTCAATTCACTACAGCCAATACACTACAATTATGTCAATTTCAAAAATTCATTAAAAATCATCCTTAGTAGTTGATGTCCAACTTTCAACACATTCCTTCTCTGGGACACCTACTGTACCTCTGTGCCAAATATCATCCAGATTTACTGTAATATTACTCAAAAATTAAAGGACATGTATATTTAATTCAATAAACTTACTTAAATATTGCATCATATTCAAAAATTCATTAAAAATCATCCTGAATAGTTGATGTCCAACTTTCGACACCGTCTTCCTCTGGGCGACCTACTGTACCTCTGTGCCAAGTTACATCTCAATCCGCTGTAATCTTTATCAAAAATTGAAAGAACAATTATATGTCAAGGCTGGCTGTGTGCCTTTCAAAGTGACACTAAATAACAGAACTCAGGCACATCAGGGAATAATCCAAAAAGCGGTTTTATTAAACAAAAACAACATACAAAATATCCCTAACCCATACTACATAACCTAAAAAGAAACATAGTGGAAACAAAGGGACACTTAGAAGCACAAGAAAACAATACTATACTGAAAGGGCAAGAGACACAGCCCAAACATAATCCACAACTAAAACGCCAAAAGAACAAGTCATCCCACATAGCAGACGGGTCTTGCCTGGATCTGGTGTCAAGCCGGCACTGCTGGCTGACTTCTGGCATGGTAAGTGGTATGTCATCCAGATATGGGCCAGGCCTGCCGTAGATGGCACTGTTTATGTGATGGCATGCTATATCTGGCCTGATTGTGGTTCGCTGTATGTGGCCCAGGCTCATATAAAACAGATCTGGCCCGGATCCGGCATCAAGCTGGCACTTCTGACTGACTGGTGTCATGGCAGGGTGTATGTCAACCAGATGTGGGCCAGGTCTGGCAATGATGGCAATATTTATCTTCATATTTTCCTATTTTAGTTAGAAGATCCAAATGCCATGTTGCAATACTATACTGCTATGGTAGCCAACGTTTCAAATGCAAGTTTGTCAAGTTTGTGAGTGTACACTTTATCCAAAACATAGTGAGGGTTTACTCATTTTTACCACCTGGTAGCTGTAGCTCAGGAGGTAGGGCAGGTCACCTACTGATCAGAAGGTTAGTGGTTCAATCCCTGGCTCCTCCAGTCTGCGTGTCAAGAGTGTGAATGTAGTTAGGAAACACTCAGTTTAGAGAAAGTGGGTGAATGTGACATGTCGTATAGAGCACTTTGAGTAATATGGGAGAGTAAAAAAGCGGTATATATGAATCAGTCCATTCACTGTCTGAACAGAGTTTTGTCATGTTACGTTTGCACTATTATGTTCCAGCACATGTTGTTATTACATGGCTTGATTAAGGTACACATTAGGCTGACATCTGGGGCCAGAGCTCAAAGTGTTCTGGGCCAGCACAGGGCCAGCACGGTGTCTGCAACTGGCCTTGTGCTGGCCCATGTGTGGGCCACCTCTGGTAAACCAGATCTGGGCCACCAAAGGGCCGTCATTCTTTGTGGTACACAGGCCATGTGTAAGCACATTGTATGGGACAGATCCGGGCCATACCAATTTTGCTATGTGGGAGGAATTATGTAAAAATAGAAACATCATAAAAATGAAAATGAACATAAATTAAAATGTACTGAAATGAACATCAGTATGGCCATCATTATTTGCTTGGAAAGTCTAAAGTTCCATGGCTTTGAACAGCCAGAGAACGCAATGCCCAGCTTAGAGTGACTAAAAGTAACTTCTTTTAACATTCTGTCATTCTGCTTCTATATCAAAGATCCACTAAAAATAGTCATTTGAAAAAAAATATTCGCCATTTTTCATCAGTTTGGGTTCCTCTGTTTATAGCAATTTTTAGAATAGAATCGAATACCTTTGTCACTATACAGTTATACAGTGAGATACAGAGCATCTCCTACTCATTGCAAACATGCCGGGGTGCTGGCTCTATCCGCCTTAGTGCAGCTGCCGTACCATACTGTGATGCAATAACTTAGCAGGCTCTCAATGGGCGAGTGGTGGAAGGTCAGCAGAGGATGTCTGGGATGATTGCATTAAAGGCTGAGCTGTAGTCCACGAAGAGCATTCTGACGTAGCTCTGCCGCTGTTCTAGGTGACTCAGCACCGAGTGGAGGGTGATGGCGTCTTCTGTGGATCTGTTTGCGCGGTATGCAAACTGGTGGGGGTCGAATTCTGGGGGGAGGTAATCCTTGGTGTGCTGAAGGACTAGTCTCTCAAAGCATTTCATGATTACCGGTGTGAGGGCCACAGGGCAATAATAGTTCAGGCTGGTGATGGGAGACTTCTTTGGCACTGGGATGATTGTGGCTGATTTTAGACAGGATGGGATGGCTGCTTCATCCAGTGAGAGGTTGAAGATTCTGGTGAAGATGAGGGTGAACTGGTGGGCACATGCTCTTAGCACTTTACCACGTATTCCGTCTGGACCGGCCGCCTTCCTGGGGTTCACTGCTAGGAACACACATCTGACATCGTGCTCCATTACAGTGAGTGGAGCAGTGCAGGAACCAGGTGAGGATGAGGATGGGAGCAGGGTTGAGGCAGATGGATGCTGCTGTTGTGGTGTTTCAAAGCGGGCGAAGAAGCTGTTTATTTCCTCTGCTAGCTGTACACTCAGGTTTTCTGTTTTCACAGTTCTGCCTCTGTGGTTTATGATGTCTATTATTCCCTGCCACACCTCTCGTGTGTTGTTGCTGGACAGGTGGGACCCCTTTTCAGGTCAGTTCGAGCAGACCTGTACAGAGCTCTGTCAATAGATATAAAGTTGGCATCGTGGGCTTTGAGGAGTGTGCAGACCTTGCTGGTCATCCAGGGTTTTTGGTTTGGGAAAATCCAAATGCTTTTGTCCACAGTCACATTTGCAATACAGAACTTGATATAGTCCAGTACTGATCCTGTGAAAGTTTCTAATGCAATATATTATACTTTACCAATGTAACACTGCATGCCAAATCAATTTTGAAAATATCTGTGAATTTTGTATTGAAAAATGCAGGTATCTCTCAGAATTTATTTTTATGTTATCAAAAATGTATTAAAAGTACAAGCATGAAAAATTACAAGAATGCAATAAAAAATATAACCAAACAAGCTTAATTTACAATTTGAAATACAGAAAATAATGAAAATATATAAATAACTACCTATTAATCCCCATATCCAAGTATCAAGAAGTGTAAAAACAAATTACATTCTTTCCTCAGTTTCCTCAGTTTCTATTAATAAGACTTAAATTTACATGAAATTATATACATTATTCATAAGGTGACAAAGAATTCAGAAACAAAACGGAGAATGTCTTGATGCATGCTCAATCATCCAGGTAATTAAATCCCTAAAGTTTGATTCTGTTCATCTGGACGTAGTGTTTTCAATGGGAGAAAAGTTTCGTCACTCATCCAAGTGACTTCTGCGGTCTCAGCTGACTGCAGGTTTCCCCTATCTTATAATAATAATGGATTGCAATTATATAGCGCTTTTCGAGACCTTCAAAGCGCTTTACAATTCCACTATTCATTCACACACGGGTGGAGGCAAGCTACAGTTGTAGCCACAGCTGCCCTGGGGCAGACTGACAGAAGCAAGGCTGCCATATCGCACTATCGGCCCCTCACCAGTAGGTGAAGTGTCTTGCCCAAGGACACAACGACCGAGACTGTGGGAGCCGGGGCTCGAACTGGCAAGCTTCCAATTACAAGACGAACTGCCAACTCTTGAGCCATGATCGCCCTATAAACAGTACGTTGCATTTTCATGCATTATGCAATGCACTGTTTAAAAGAAAAAACTTTTTTTTGCCTTGACAACATACATTCATCTTCATTTCTAATAAGTAGTTATTTTTCACACAGAGAGCAATACCATTCTCCAGCCTCTGCTGTCCAAAACTACTCTGTATTCATCTGGAGGCACTGTGTGTGAAACCACTTTAAATAGCTCTCATGCAGGAACAAAGCAATTGTATAAAATGAAGTGAGGGAATGGAGCTATAAACAGATTAATATAGAGATATGAAATTAAACTTATATATAGACACAGGAACACAAGTTTTAACATTAATGTTTCTGGGATATAATAAACATTAAAGCTGCAAGCAGCGATATGAGGGCCCTCGCACCCCAGCACGTCGAGCCAAGCCCAACACCTAAAACCAGTGCGTCCGATCTGATGTCACATTGGTGGAATTCATGCATTTAACCACCAGCTAACATTTCATCTAATTCAATCATGATTATAGTTGTCCCACTAGGTGGCGCTCTAACCATTACTGACAAATAGCATAACCGAGTTTTCCGAGCTCAAGTCTCATCACGCCTGCGACATTTGGGAGAGATTGGACAGATTACTGCTTTTTGGCGAGTGATTGGAACTCCACGTGCTGCCATGACCATCCTTTTTCCCTGGACGTAAAAAGCTTCGCAATTTAACATCACAAAGGTCTTTAGATTCCACGCACTGGAGATCGCCTCAATCTGATGAAATCCCTTGGAGGAGTTCGTCAAAGTATGAGGCCTGAAAAGAAGGGAAATTGTCGCCAAAATTACACATTAATTTCAAAATGTCTGACTTCCTGTTGGATTTGGGATATTGCTCCAAGAGACTTTTTTGTACATCTTGATATCTTCCATAAGCTTACCAGGTTTCAGACTCATACATAAAACACAGAGCAGGGGCTGTTGATTTGAAATTTTGTAGGGGGCGCTGTGGAGCCATTTTGCGCTATTCAATGAAAATGGTAAAATAACAAGAAAGCGCTCATGACATTGGAGGTATGCGCCAAATTTCAAGACATTTTAAACTTTCCAAGCCCCTCAAAAGCCACTTCAATGGTCATGGTGAACAGCGTTACCACCAGGGTGCGCCGTTCAGTTTAAAGTCACAATTTTCTCACTGAAGCATCATGAGGGACTGATGGTGATACTCACCGCTTTTCAGGTGGCCACGATGAACCTGTGAAAATCAGTACAACAAAGTGAAAGATATGACATTTCCTGGTGCCACTAGGTGGCGCTCTGCGTATTCCTGACAATGGGCATATCAATCTGTTCAGGGCGGGTCTGACATCATGCCTGTAAAGTCTGGTTCTGATCAGACTGGATTTCATTGAGTTACACTAATTTGTTTCTTCATGGCGAGACATCAAAGTTCGCCATGCTGCTGGGGTCACACCCTTTTGCGAAAAGTCACAGTTTTCACTGTAACCCAAGACCAACTCCTTAAGGCTTTCCTGGAGAAATTTGAGGCTGCAGATGTCACCCATCACAATACTGTACTCCAAAGTGTAAAACATGACACTTCCTGTTCCCACTAGGTGGCGCTGTCCCTGATGTCAAATATGGCAGTTGAAATATGTTCAGGGGTGGAGCCTTATCATATGTGAGCTCTTTGGTGCAGGGCGGACAATGTATGAGGGAATGAGAGGCAATAAGATTTTCATGGCGAGTCATCGAAATTCGCCGTGGCGCCACGTCCTCACCGTATCATGAAAACTCAAAAGCTCCGCAATTTAACATGGCCCAGGTGTGTAGTTGGCACTGTCCAAATATGAAGTTTGTATGACCAAATCCCAAGGAGGAATTCGCAAAAGTACAAGGCATGGAAATGGTAAAATCAGAGCCAAAATGTGACCTTCAATCCAAAATGGCGGACTTCCTGTTGGGTTTGCGTCAATGGGCCCATTGACTTTTTTGTTCGTCTTGGCATGATACATACGTGTCCCAGGTTTCATACATGTAGCTCAAACCATGTGGTCGTAGCACTGCATTTTATAAGGCATAGGTGGCGCTCTAGAGCAATTTTCCAATACTCATATGTAAAACCATTAAAATACGAAATTTTTCACCAGACCTGATGCGTGTGCAAAATTTCATGAGTTTTTGAGCATGTTAAAGCCCTCAAAAAGGCAATTCATTTCAATGAAAAATAATAATAATTAAAGCTGCAAGCAGCGATATGAGGGCCCTCGCACCCCCGGCACGTCGAGCCAAGCCCAACACCTAAAACCAGCGCTTCCGATCTGATGTCACATTGATGGAATTCATGCATTTAACCACCAGCTAAAATTTCATCTCATTCAACCATTATTATAGTCGTCCCACTAGTTGGCGCTCTAACCATTACTGACAAATGGCATAACAAACATTTCCGAGCTCGAGTCTCATCACGCCTGCGACCTTTGGGAGAGATTGGACATTGTGTTTTTGAGCGACAGCAGGTTACTGCTTTTTGGCGAGTGATTGAAACTCCACGTGCCGCCATGACCACCCCGTTTCCCTGAACATAAAAAGCTTCGCAATTTAACATCACAAAGGTCTTTAGATTCCACACACAGGAGATCGCGTAAATCTAATGAAATCCCTTGGAGGAGTTCGTCAAAGTATGAGGCCTGAAAAGAGGGGAAAATGTCGCCAAATTTACACATTAATTTTAAAATGGCTGACTTCCTGTTGGATTTGGGATATTGCTCCAAGAGACTTTTTTGTACATCTTGATATCTCCAATAAGCTTGCCAGGTTTCAAACTCATACATAAAACACAGAGCAGGGGCTGTTGTTTTGAAATTTTGTAGGGGGCGCTGTGGAGCCATTTTGCGCTGTTCAAGGAAAATGAACATATAAAAAGAAATCCCTCATCACATTAGAGGTGTGCGCCAAATTTCAAGACTTTTTAAACTTTTCAAGCCCCTCAAAAGCCACTTCATCTTTCATGGTGAACTGCGTTGCCACCAGGGTGCGCCGTTCAGTTTATAGTCACAATTTTCTCACTGAAGCATCAAGAGGGACTGATGGTGATATTCACCGCTTTTGAGGTGGCCACGATGAACCTGTGAAAATCAGTACAACAAAATGAAAGACATGACATTTCCTGGTGCCACTAGGTGGCGCTCTACGTATTCCTGACAATGGGCATATCAATCTGTTCAGGGCGGGTCTGACATCATCCCTGTAAAATCTGGTACTGATCAGATTGGATTTCATAGAGTTACACTAATTTGTTTCTTCATGGCGAGACCTCAATGTTCGCCATGCTGCTGGGGTCACACCCTTCAGCGAAAACTCACAGTTTTCTCTGTAACCCAAGACCAACTCCTTAAGGCTTTCCTGGAGAAATTTGAGGCTGCAGATGTCACCCATTACAATACTGTACCCCAAAGTGTAAAACATGACATTTCCTGTTCCCACTAGGTGGCGCTGTCCCTGATGTCAAATATGGCAGTTGAAATATGTTCAGGGTGGAGCCTTATCATATGTGTCCACTTTGGTCAAGGTCGGACAATGTATGACAGAGAGGCAATAAGATTTTCATGGCGAGTCATCGAAATTCGCCGTGGCGCCACGGCCTCACCATATCTCGAAAACTCAAAAGCTCCGCAATTTAACATGGCCCAGGTGTGTAGTTGACACTGACCAAATATGAAGCTTGTACAATGAAATTCCAATGAGGAGTTCGCAAAAGTTCGAGGCATGGAAATGGCAAAATTAGAGCCAAAATGTCACCTTCACTTCCAAATGGCGGACTTCCTGTTGGGTTTAGGACATGGCCATAATAGACTTTTATGTGCGTCTCCGAACGTTAGATATGTGTTCCGAGTTTTATACATGTAGGTCATACCCATCTCGGGGGCTCGCGTTTCTCATTTTTCTAGGTGGCGCTACTGAGCCAATTTTCCCTGGACATGTCTACGGACATTAAAATACGTAAATTTTCACCAGACCTGACGCGTGTGCAAAATTTCATGAGTTTTCGAGCATGTTTAGGCCCTCAAAAGGCCGATTCATTTGCCGAAATAATAATAATAATAATAATTAAAGCTGCAAGCAGCGATATGAGGGCCCTCGCACCCCCGGCGCGTCGAGCCAAGCCCAACACCTAAAACCAGCGCTTCCGATCTGATGTCACATTGACGGAATTCATGCATTTAACCACCAGCTAAAATTTCATCTCATTCAACCATTATTATAGTCGTCCCACTAGGTGGCGCTCTAACCATTACTGACAAATGGCATAACAAACATTTCCGAGCTCGAGTCTCATCACGCCTGCGACCTTTGGGAGAGATTGGACATTGTGTTTTTGAGCGACAGCAGGTTACTGCTTTTTGGCGAGTGATTGAAACTCCACGTGCCGCCATGACCACCCCGTTTCCCTGAACGTAAAAAGCTTCGCAATTTAACATCACAAAGGTCTTTAGATTCCACACACAGGAGATCGCGTAAATCTAATGAAATCCCTTGGAGGAGTTCGTCAAAGTATGAGGCCTGAAAATGTCGCCAAATTTACACATTAATTTTAAAATGGCTGACTTCCTGTTGGATTTGGGATATTGCTCCAAGAGACTTTTTTGTACATCTTGATATCTCCAATAAGCTTGCCAGGTTTCAAACTCATACATAAAACACAGAGCAGGGGCTGTTGTTTTGAAATTTTGTAGGGGCGCTGTGAGCCATTTTGCGCTCTTCAAGGAAAATGAACATATAAAAAGAAATCCCTCATCACATTAGAGGTGTGCGCCAAATTTCAAGACTTTTTAAACTTTTCAAGCCCCTCAAAAGCCACTTCATCTTTCATGGTGAACTGCGCTGCCACCAGGGTGCGCCGTTCAGTTTATAGTCACAATTTTCTCACTGAAGCATCAAGAGGGACTGATGGTGATATTCACCGCTTTTGAGGTGGCCACGATGAACCTGTGAAAATCAGTACAACAAAATGAAAGACATGACATTTCCTGGTGCCACTAGGTGGCGCTCTACGTATTCCTGACAATGGGCATATCAATCTGTTCAGGGCGGGTCTGACATCATCCCTGTAAAATCTGGTACTGATCAGATTGGATAGGGGAAAATGTTCATTGAGTTACACTAATTTGTTTCTTCATGGCGAGACCTCAATGTTCGCCATGCTGCTGGGGTCACACCCTTCAGCGAAAACTCACAGTTTTCTCTGTAACCCAAGACCAACTCCTTAAGGCTTTCCTGGAGAAATTTGAGGCTGCAGATGTCACCCATTACAATACTGTACCCCAAAGTGTAAAACATGACATTTCCTGTTCCCACTAGGTGGCGCTGTCCCTGGTGTCAAATATGGCAGTTGAAATATGTTCAGGGGTGGAGCCTTATCATATGTGTCCACTTTGGTCAAGGTCGGACAATGTATGACAGAACGAGAGGCAATAAGATTTTCATGGCGAGTCATCGAAATTCGCCGTGGCGCCACGGCCTCACAGTAACCCGAAAACTCAAAAGCTCCGCAATTTAACATGGCCCAGGTGTGTAGTTGACACTGACCAAATATGAAGCTTGTACGATGAAATTCCAATGAGGAGTTCGCAAAAGTTCGAGGCATGGAAATGGCAAAATTAGAGCCAAAATGTCACCTTCACTTCCAAATGGCGGACTTCCTGTTGGGTTTAGGACATGGCCATAATAGACTTTATGTGCGTCTCCGAACGTTAGATATGTGTTCCGAGTTTTATACATGTAGGTCATACCCATCTCGGGGGCTCGCGTTTCTCATTTTCTAGGTGGCGCTACTGAGCCAATTTTCCCTGGACATGTCTACGGACATTAAAATACGTAAATTTTCACCAGACCTGACGCGTCTGCAAAATTTCATGAGTTTTCGAGCATGTTTAGGCCCTCAAAAGGCCGATTCATTTGCCGAAATAATAATAATAATAATAATAATAATAATAATAATAATAATAATAATAATAATAAGAAACAGAGCAGATACAATAGGGCCTTCGCACTTTGTGCTCGGGCCCTAATTAAAGCTGCAAGCAGCGATATGAGGGCCCTCGCACCCCGGCGCGTCGAGCCAAGCCCAACACCTAAAACCAGCGCTTCCGATCTGATGTCACATTGATGGAATTCATGCATTTAACCACCAGCTAAAATTTCATCTCATTCAACCATTATTATAGTCGTCCCACTAGGTGGCGCTCTAACCATTACTGACAAATGGCATAACAAACATTTCCGAGCTCGAGTCTCATCACGCCTGCGACTTTGGGAGAGATTGGACATTGTGTTTTTGAGCGACAGCAGGTTACTGCTTTTTGGCGAGTGATTGAAACTCCACGTGCCGCCATGACCACCCGTTTCCCTGAACGTAAAAAGCTTCGCAATTTAACATCACAAAGGTCTTTAGATTCCACACACAGGAGATCGCGTAAATCTAATGAAATCCCTTGGAGGAGTTCGTCAAAGTATGAGGCCTGAAAAGAGGGGAAAATGTCGCCAAATTTACACATTAATTTTAAAATGGCTGACTTCCTGTTGGATTTGGGATATTGCTCCAAGAGACTTTTTGTACATCTTGATATCTCCAATAAGCTTGCCAGGTTTCAAACTCATACATAAAACACAGAGCAGGGGCTGTTGTTTTGAAATTTTGTAGGGGGCGCTGTGGAGCCATTTTGCGCTGTTCAAGGAAAATGAACATATAAAAAGAAATCCCTCATCACATTAGAGGTGTGCGCCAAATTTCAAGACTTTTTAAACTTTTCAAGCCCCTCAAAAGCCACTTCATCTTTCATGGTGAACTGCGTGCCACCAGGGTGCGCCGTTCAGTTTATAGTCACAATTTTCTCACTGAAGCATCAAGAGGGACTGATGGTGATATTCACCGCTTTTGAGGTGGCCACGATGAACCTGTGAAAATCAGTACAACAAAATGAAAGACATGACATTTCCTGGTGCCACTAGGTGGCGCTCTACGTATTCCTGACAATGGGCATATCAATCTGTTCAGGGCGGGTCTGACATCATCCCTGTAAAATCTGGTACTGATCAGATTGGATTTCATTGAGTTACACTAATTTGTTTCTTCATGGCGAGACCTCAATGTTCGCCATGCTGCTGGGGTCACACCCTTCAGCGAAAACTCACAGTTTTCTCTGTAACCCAAGACCAACTCCTTAAGGCTTTCCTGGAGAAATTTGAGGCTGCAGATGTCACCCATTACAATACTGTACCCCAAAGTGTAAAACATGACATTTCCTGTTCCCACTAGGTGGCGCTGTCCCTGTGTCAAATATGGCAGTTGAAATATGTTCAGGGGTGGAGCCTTATCATATGTGTCCACTTTGGTCAAGGTCGGACAATGTATGACAGAACGAGAGGCAATAAGATTTTCATGGCGAGTCATCGAAATTCGCCGTGGCGCCACGGCCTCACAGTAACCCGAAAACTCAAAAGCTCCGCAATTTAACATGGCCCAGGTGTGTAGTTGACACTGACCAAATATGAAGCTTGTACGATGAAATTCCAATGAGGAGTTCGCAAAAGTTCGAGGCATGGAAATGGCAAAATTAGAGCCAAAATGTCACCTTCACTTCCAAATGGCGGACTTCCTGTTGGGTTTAGGACATGGCCATAATAGACTTTTATGTGCGTCTCCGAACGTTAGATATGTGTTCCGAGTTTTATACATGTAGGTCATACCCATCTCGGGGCTCGCGTTTCTCATTTTTCTAGGTGGCGCTACTGAGCCAATTTTCCCTGGACATGTCTACGGACATTAAAATACGTAAATTTTCACCAGACCTGACGCGTCTGCAAAATTTCATGAGTTTTCGAGCATGTTTAGGCCCTCAAAAGGCCGATTCATTTGCCGAAATAATAATAATAATAATAATAATAATAATAATAATAATAATAATAATAATAATAATAATAATAAGAAACAGAGCAGATACAATAGGGCCTTCGCACTTTTGTGCTCGGCCCTAATAATAATAATAATAATAATAATAAGAAACAGAGCAGATACAATAGGGCCTTCGCACTTTGTGCTCGGGCCCTAATTAAAGCTGCAAGCAGCGTTATGAGGGCCCTCGCACCCCGGCACGTCGAGCCACGCCCAACACCTAAAACCAGCGTCCGATCTGATGTCACATTGATGGAATTCATGCATAACCACCAGCTAACGATTCATCTCATTCAATCATTATTATAGTCGTCCCACTAGGTGGCGCTCTAACCATTACTGACAAATGGATAACAAACATTTCCGACCTTGAGTCTCATCACGCCTGCGAACTTTGGGAGAGATTGGACATTGTGTTTTTGAGTGACAGCAGATTACTGCTTTTTGGCGAGGGATTGAAACTCCACGTGCCGCCATGGCCACCCCGTTTCCCTGAACGTAAAAAGCTTCGCAATTTAACATCACAAAGGTCTTTAGATTCCACACACAGGAGATCGGTTAATCTGATGAAATCCCTTGGAGGAGTTCGTCAAAGTATGAGGCCTGAAAAGAGGCGAAAAAGTGGCTAAAATTACACCTTAATTTTAAAATGGCTGACTTCCTGTTGGATTTGGGATATTGCTCCAAGAGACTTTTTTGTACATCTTGATATCCTCCATAAGCTTACCAGGTTTCAGACTTATAAATAAACACAGAGCAGGGGCTGATGTTTGAAATTTGTAGGGGGCGCTGTGGAGCCATTTTGCACTATTCAAGGAAATGATCACATAACAACAAAGCGCTCATCACATTGGAGGTTGGGCCAAATTCCAAGACTTTTTAAAATTTCCAAGCCCCTCAAAAGCCACTTCGTCTTTCATGGTGAACCGCGTTGCCACCAGGGTGCGCCGTTCAGTTTAAAGTCACAATTTTCGCACAGAAGCATCATGAGGGACTGATGGTGATACTCACCGCTTTTGAGGTGGCCACGATGAACCTGTGAAAATCAGTACAACAAAATGAAAGACATGACATTTCCTGGTGCCACTAGGTGGCGCTCTACGTATTCCTGACAATGGGCATATCAATCTGTTCAGGGCGGGTCTGACATCATCCCTGTAAATCTGGTACTGATCAGATTGGATTTCATTGAGTTACACTAATTTGTTTCTTCATGGCGAGACCTCAATGTTCGCCATGCTGCTGGGGTCACACCCTTCAGCGAAAACTCACAGTTTTCTCTGTAACCCAAGACCAACTCCTTAAGGCTTCCTGGAGAAATTTGAGGCTGCAGATGTCACCCATACAATACTGTACCCCAAAGTGTAAAACATGACATTTCCTGTTCCCACTAGGTGGCGCTGTCCTGATGTCAAATATGGCAGTTGAAATATGTTCAGGGGTGGAGCCTTATCATATGTGTCCACTTTGGTCAAGGTCGGACAATGTATGACAGAACGAGAGGCAATAAGATTTTCATGGCGAGTCATCGAAATTCGCCGTGGCGCCACGGCCTCACCGTATCCCGAAAACTCAAAAGCTCCGCAATTTAACATGGCCCAGGTGTGTAGTTGACACTGACCAAATATGAAGCTTGTACGATGAAATTCCAATGAGGAGTTCGCAAAAGTTCGAGGCATGGAAATGGCAAAATTAGAGCCAAAATGTCACCTTCATCCAAATGGCGGACTTCCTGTTGGGTTTGCGTCAATGGTCCCATAGACTTTTTTGTTCGTCTTGGCATGATACACATGTGTGCCAGATTTCATACATGTAGCTCAAACGATGTGTTCGTAGGGCTGCATTTAACAAGGCATAGGTGGCGCTACAGAGCCATTTCCCAGTGCTCATATGTAAAACCATGAAAATACAAAATTTTTCACCAGACCTGGCATGTATGCAAAATTTCATGAGTTTTCGAGCATGTTAAAGCCCTCAAAAAGGCCCTTGTTTTGCCTGAATAATAATAATAATAATAATAATAATAATAAGAAACGAGCAGATACAATAGGCCTTCGCACTTCGGTGCTCGGCCTAATTAAAGCTGCAAGCAGCGTTATGAGGGCCCTCGCACCCCATCGCGTCGAGCCACGCCAACACCTAAACCAGCATGTCCGATCTGATGTCACATTGATGGAATTCAGCATTTAACCACCAGCTAACATTTCATCTCATTCAGTCATGATTATAGTTGTCCCACTAGGTGGCGCTCTAACCATTACTGACAAATGGCATAACAAACATTTCCGAGCTCGAGTCTCATCATGCCTGCGACCTTTGGGAGAGATTGACATTGTGTTTTGAGTGACAGCAGATTACTGCTTTTGGCGAGTGATTGAAACTCCACGTGCCGCCATGACCACCCCGTTTCCCTGAACGTAAAAAGCTTCGCAATTTAACATCACAAAGGTCTTTAGATTCCACACACAGGAGATCGGTCAATCTGATGAAATCCCTTGGAGGAGTTCGTCAAGAAGGGCCTGAAAAGGGGAAAATGTCGCCAAATTACACATTAATTTTAAAATGGCTGACTTCCTGTTGGATTTGGGATATTGCTCCAAGAGACTTTTTTGTACATCTTGATATCCTCCATAAGCTACCAGGTTTCAGACTCATAATAAAACACAGAGCAGGGCTGTTGTTTTGAAATTTTGTAGGGGGCGCTGTGGAGCCATTTTGCGCTATTCAATGAAAATGATCACATAACACGAAAGCCCTCATCACATTGGAGGTGTGCGGCAAATTTCAGACTTTTAAACTTTCCAAGCCCCTCAAAAGCCACTTCATTTTCATGGTGAACGCGTTGCCACCAGGGTGCGCCGTTCAGTTTAAAGTCACAATTTTCTCACTGAAGCATCATGAGGACTGATGTGATATCACCGCTTTTGAGGTGGCCACGATGAACCTGTGAAAATCAGTACAACAAAATAAAGACATGACATTTCCTGTTCCACTAGGTGGCGCTCTGCGTATTCCTGACAATGGGCACATCAATCTGTTCAGGGCGGGTCTGACATCATGCCTGTAAGTCTGGTACTGATCAGATTGGATTTCATTGAGTTATACTAATTTGTTTCTTCATGGCGAGACATCAAGTTCGCCATGCTGCTGGGGTCACACCCTTCGCGAAAATCACAGTTTTCATGTAACCCAAGACCAACTCCTTAAGGCTTTCCTGGAGAAATTTGAGGCTGCAGATGTCACCATACAATACTGTACCCCAAAGTGTAAAACATGACATTTCCTCTCCCACTAGGTGGCGCGTCCCTGGTGTCAAATATGGCAGTTGAAATATGTTCAGGGGTGGAGCCTTATCATATGTGTGCTACTTTGGTCCAGGTCGGACCATGTATGAGAATGAGAGGCAATAAGATTTCATGGCGAGTCATCGAAATTCGCCGTGGCGCCACGGCCTCACCGTATCCGAAAACTCAAAAGCTCCGCAATTTAACATGGCCCAGGTGTGTAGTTGACACTGACCAAATATGAAGCTATGACAAATCCCAAGGAGGAGTTCGCAAAGTCGAGGCATGGAAATGGAAAATTAGAGCCAAAATGTCACCTTCATCCAAATGGCGGACTTCCTGTTGGGTTTGCGTCAATGGCCCATGACTTTTTGTTCGTCTTGGCATGATACATAGTGTGCCAATTTCATACATGTAGCTCAAACATGTGTCGTAGGGCTGCATTTAAAAGCATAGGTGGCGCTCAGAGCCATTTCCAATGCTCATATGTAAAACCATTAAAATACAAATTTTCACCAGACCTGGCATGTGTGCAAAATTTCATGAGTTTTCGAGCATGTTAAAGCCCTCAAAAAGGCCCTTGTTTTGCCTGAATAATAATAATAATAATTAAAGCTGCAAGCAGCGATATGAGGGCCCTCGCACCCCCGGCGCGTCGAGCCAAGCCCAACACCTAAAACCAGCGCTTCCGATCTGATGTCACATTGATGGAATTCATGCATTTAACCACCAGCTAAAATTTCATCTCATTCAACCATTATTATAGTCGTCCCACTAGGTGGCGCTCTAACCATTACTGACAAATGGCATAACAAACATTTCCGAGCTCGAGTCTCATCACGCCTGCGACCTTTGGGAGAGATTGGACATTGTGTTTTTGAGCGACAGCAGGTTACTGCTTTTTGGCGAGTGATTGAAACTCCACGTGCCGCCATGACCACCCCGTTTCCCTGAACGTAAAAAGCTTCGCAATTTAACATCACAAAGGTCTTTAGATTCCACACACAGGAGATCGCGTAAATCTAATGAAATCCCTTGGAGGAGTTCGTCAAAGTATGAGGCCTGAAAAGAGGGGAAAATGTCGCCAAATTTACACATTAATTTTAAAATGGCTGACTTCCTGTTGGATTTGGGATATTGCTCCAAGAGACTTTTTTGTACATCTTGATATCTCCAATAAGCTTGCCAGGTTTCAAACTCATACATAAAACACAGAGCAGGGGCTGTTGTTTTGAAATTTTGTAGGGGGCGCTGTGGAGCCATTTTGCGCTTTCAAGGAAAATGAACATATAAAAAGAAATCCCTCATCACATTAGAGGTGTGCGCCAAATTTCAAGACTTTTAAACTTTTCAAGCCCCTCAAAAGCCACTTCATCTTCATGGTGAACTGCGTTGCCACCAGGGTGCGCCGTTCAGTTTATAGTCACAATTTTCTCACTGAAGCATCAAGAGGGACTGATGGTGATATTCACCGCTTTTGAGGTGGCCACGATGAACCTGTGAAAATCAGTACAACAAAATGAAAGACATGACATTTCCTGGTGCCACTAGGTGGCGCTCTACGTATTCCTGACAATGGGCATATCAATCTGTTCAGGGCGGGTCTGACATCATCCCTGTAAAATCTGGTACTGATCAGATTGGATTTCATTGAGTTACACTAATTTGTTTCTTCATGGCGAGACCTCAATGTTCGCCATGCTGCTGGGGTCACACCCTTCAGCGAAAACTCACAGTTTTCTCTGTAACCCAAGACCAACTCCTTAAGGCTTTCCTGGAGAAATTTGAGGCTGCAGATGTCACCCATTACAATACTGTACCCCAAAGTGTAAAACATGACATTTCCTGTTCCCACTAGGTGGCGCTGTCCCTGGTGTCAAATATGGCAGTTGAAATATGTTCAGGGGTGGAGCCTTATCATATGTGTCCACTTTGGTCAAGGTCGGACAATGTATGACAGAACGAGAGGCAATAAGATTTTCATGGCGAGTCATCGAAATTCGCCGTGGCGCCACGGCCTCACAGTAACCCGAAAACTCAAAAGCTCCGCAATTTAACATGGCCCAGGTGTGTAGTTGACACTGACCAAATATGAAGCTTGTACGATGAAATTCCAATGAGGAGTTCGCAAAAGTTCGAGGCATGGAAATGGCAAAATTAGAGCCAAAATGTCACCTTCACTTCCAAATGGCGGACTTCCTGTTGGGTTTAGGACATGGCCATAATAGACTTTTATGTGCGTCTCCGAACGTTAGATATGTGTTCCGAGTTTTATACATGTAGGTCATACCCATCTCGGGGGCTCGCGTTTCTCATTTTCTAGGTGGCGCTACTGAGCCAATTTCCCTGGACATGTCTACGGACATTAAAATACGTAAATTTTCACCAGACCTGACGGTCTGCAAAATTTCATGAGTTTTCGAGCATGTTTAGGCCCTCAAAAGGCCGATTCATTTGCCGAAATAATAATAATAATAATAATAATAATAATAATAATAATAATAATAATAATAATAAGAAACAGAGCAGATACAATAGGGCCTTCGCACTTGTGCTCGGCCCTAATTAAAGCTGCAAGCAGCGTATGAGGGCCCTCGCACCCCGGCGCGTCGAGCCACGCCCAACACCTAAAACCAGCGTCCGATCTGATGTCACTTGATGGAATTCATGCATTTAACCACCAGCTAAATTTCATCTCATTCAATCATATTATAGTCGTCCCACTAGGTGGCGCTCTAACCATTACTGACAAATGCATAACAAACATTTCCGAGCTCGAGTCTCATCACGCCTGCGACCTTTGGGAGAGATTGGACATTGTGTTTTTGAGTGACAGCAGTTACTGCTTTTTGGCGAGTGATTGAAACTCCACGTGCCGCCATGGCCACCCCGTTTCCCTGAACGTAAAAAGCTTCGCAATTTAACATCACAAAGGTCTTTAGATTCCACACACAGGAGATCGGGTAAATCTGATGAATCCCTTGGAGGAGTTCGTCAAAGTATGAGGCCTGAAAAGAGGCGAAAAGTGGCTAAATTACACTTAATTTTAAAATGGCTGACTTCCTGTTGGATTTGGGATATTGCTCCAAGAGACTTTTTTGTACATCTTGATATCTCCAATAAGCTTGCCAGGTTTCAAACTCATACATAAAACACAGAGCAGGGGCTGTTGTTTTGAAATTTTGTAGGGGGCGCTGTGGAGCCATTTTGCGCTGTTCAAGAAAATGATCACATAAAAAAACCCTCATCACATTGAGGTGTGCGCCAAATTTCAAGACTTTTTAAACTTTTCAAGCCCCTCAAAAGCCACTTCATCTTTCATGGTGAACTGCGTTGCCACCAGGGTGCGCCGTTCAGTTTAAGTCACAATTTTCTCACTGAAGCATCAAAGGACTGATGGTGATATCACCGCTTTTGAGGTGGCCACGATGAACCTGTGAAAATCAGTACAACAAAATGAAAGACATGACATTTCCTGGTGCCACTAGGTGGCGCTCTACGTATTCCTGACAATGGGCATATCAATCTGTTCAGGGCGGGTCTGACATCATCCCTGTAAAATCTGGTACTGATCACATTGGATTTCATTGAGTTACACTAATTTGTTTCTTCATGGCGAGACCTCAATGTTCGCCATGCTGCGGGGTCACACCCTTCAGCGAAAACTCACAGTTTTCTCTGTAACCCAAGACCAACTCCTTAAGGCTTTCCTGGAGAAATTTGAGGCTGCAGATGTCACCCATTACAATACTGTACCCCAAAGTGTAAAACATGACATTTCCTGTTCCCACTAGGTGGCGCTGTCCCTGATGTCAAATATGGCAGTTGAAATATGTTCAGGGGTGGAGCCTTATCATATGTGTCCACTTTGGTCAAGGTCGGACAATGTATGACAGAACGAGAGGCAATAAGATTTTCATGGCGAGTCATCGAAATTCGCCGTGGCGCCACGGCCTCACCGTATCCCGAAAACTCAAAAGCTCCGCAATTTAACATGGCCCAGGTGTGTAGTTGACACTGACCAAATATGAAGCTTGTACGATGAAATTCCAATGAGGAGTTCGAAAAAGTTCGAGGCATGGAAATGGCAAAATTAGAGCCAAAATGTCACCTTCACTTCCAAATGGCGGACTTCCTGTTGGGTTTGCGTCAATGGTCCCACAGACTTTTTTGTTCGTCTTGGCATGATACACATGTGTGCCAGATTTCAGACATGTAGCTCAAACGATGTGTTCGTAGGGCTGCATTTAACAAGGCATAGGTGGCGCTCTAGAGCCATTTCCCAGTGCTCATATGTAAAACCATAAAATACAAATTTTCACCAGACCTGGCATGTGTGCAAAATTTCAGAGTTTTCGAGCATGTTAAAGCCCTCAAACAGGCCCTTGTTTTGCCGGAATAATAATAATAATAACAATAATTAAAGCTGCAAGCAGCGATATGAGGGCCCTCGCACCCCGGCGCGTCGAGCCAAGCCCAACACCTAAAACCAGCGCTTCCGATCTGATGTCACATTGATGGAATTCATGCATTTAACCACCAGCTAAAATTCATCTCATTCAACCATTATTATAGTCGTCCCACTAGGTGGCGCTCTAACCATTACTGACAAATGGCATAACAAACATTTCCGAGCTCGAGTCTCATCACGCCTGCGACCTTTGGGAGAGATTGGACATTGTGTTTTTGAGTGACAGCAGTTACTGCTTTTTGGCGAGGATTGAAACTCCACGTGCCGCCATGACCACCCCGTTTCCCTGAACGTAAAAAGCTTCGCAATTTAACATCACAAAGGTCTTTAGATTCCACACACAGGAGATCGCGTAAATCGAATGAAATCCCTTGGAGGAGTTCGTCAAAGTATGAGGCCTGAAAAGAGGGGAAAATGTCGCCAAATTTACACATTAATTTTAAAATGGCTGACTTCCTGTTGGATTTGGATATTGCTCCAAGAGACTTTTTTGTACATCTTGATATCTCCAATAAGCTTGCCAGGTTTCAAACTCATACATAAAACACAGAGCAGGGGCTGTTGTTTTGAAATTTTGTAGGGGCGCTGTGGAGCCATTTTGCGCTGTTCAAGGAAAATGAACATATAAAAAGAAATCCCTCATCACATTAGAGGTGTGCGCCAAATTTCAAGACTTTTTAAACTTTTCAAGCCCCTCAAAAGCCACTTCATCTTTCATGGTGAACTGCGCTGCCACCAGGGTGCGCCGTTCAGTTTATAGTCACAATTTTCTCACTGAAGCATCAAGAGGGACTGATGGTGATATTCACCGCTTTTGAGGTGGCCACGATGAACCTGTGAAAATCAGTACAACAAAATGAAAGACATGACATTTCCTGGTGCCACTAGGTGGCGCTCTACGTATTCCTGACAATGGGCATATCAATCTGTTCAGGGCGGGTCTGACATCATCCCTGTAAAATCTGGTACTGATCAGATTGGATTTCATTGAGTTACACTAATTTGTTTCTTCATGGCGAGACCTCAATGTTCGCCATGCTGCTGGGGTCACACCCTTCAGCGAAAACTCACAGTTTTCTCTGTAACCCAAGACCAACTCCTTAAGGCTTTCCTGGAGAAATTTGAGGCTGCAGATGTCACCCATTACAATACTGTACCCCAAAGTGTAAAACATGACATTTCCTGTTCCCACTAGGTGGCGCTGTCCCTGGTGTCAAATATGGCAGTTGAAATATGTTCAGGGGTGGAGCCTTATCATATGTGTCCACTTTGGTCAAGGTCGGACAATGTATGACAGAACGAGAGGCAATAAGATTTTCATGGCGAGTCATCGAAATTCGCCGTGGCGCCACGGCCTCACAGTAACCCGAAAACTCAAAAGCTCCGCAATTTAACATGGCCCAGGTGTGTAGTTGACACTGACCAAATATGAAGCTTGTACGATGAAATTCCAATGAGGAGTTCGCAAAAGTTCGAGGCATGGAAATGGCAAAATTAGAGCCAAAATGTCACCGTCACTTCCAAATGGCGGACTTCCTGTTGGGTTTAGGACATGGCCAAAATAGACTTTTATGTGCGTCTCCGAACGTTAGATATGTGTTCCGAGTTTTATACATGTAGGTCATACCCATCTCGGGGGCTCGCGTTTCTCATTTTTCTAGGTGGCGCTACTGAGCCAATTTTATCTGGACATGTCTACGGACATTAAAATACGTAAATTTTCACCAGACCTGACGCGTGTGCAAAATTTCATGAGTTTTCGAGCATGTTTAGGCCCTCAAAAGGCCGATTCATTTGCCGAAATAATAATAATGATAATAATAATAATAATAATAATAATAATAATAATAATAATAATAATAATAAGAAACAGAGCAGATACAATAGGCCTTCGCACTTTTGTGCTCGGGCCCTAATTAAAGCTGCAAGCAGCGATATGAGGGCCCTCGCACCCCCGGCGCGTCGAGCCAAGCCCAACACCTAAAACCAGCGCTTCCGATCTGATGTCACATTGATGGAATTCATGCATTTAACCACCAGCTAAAATTTCATCTCATTCAACCATTATTATAGTCGTCCCACTAGGTGGCGCTCTAACCATTACTGACAAATGGCATAACAAACAGTTCCGAGCTCGAGTCTCATCACGCCTGCGACCTTTGGGAGAGATTGGACATTGTGTTTTTGAACGACAGCAGGTTACTGCTTTTTGGCGAGGGATTGAAACTCCACGTGCCGCCATGACCACCCCGTTTCCCTGAACGTAAAAAGCTTCGCAATTTAACATCACAAAGGTCTTTAGATTCCACACACAGGAGATCGCGTAAATCTAATGAAATCCCTTGGAGGAGTTCGTCAAAGTATGAGGCCTGAAAAGAGGGGAAAATTTCGCCAAATTTACACATTAATTTTAAAATGGCTGACTTCCTGTTGGATTTGGGATATTGCTCCAAAAGACTTTTTTGTACATCTTGATATCTCCAATAAGCTTGCCAGGTTTCAAACTCGTACATAAAACACAGAGCAGGGGCTGTTGTTTTGAAATTTTGTAGGGGGCGCTGTGGAGCCATTTTGCGCTGTTCAAGGAAAATGAACATATAAAAAGAAATCCCTCATCACATTAGAGGTGTGCACCAAATTTCAAGACTTTTTAAACTTTTCAAGCCCCTCAAAAGCCACTTCATCTTTCATGGTGAACTGCGTTGCCACCAGGGTGCGCCGTTCAGTTTATAGTCACAATTTTCTCACTGAAGCATCAAGAGGGACTGATGGTGATATTCACCGCTTTTGAGGTGGCCACGATGAACCTGTGAAAATCAGTACAACAAAATGAAAGACATGACATTTCCTGGTGCCACTAGGTGGCGCTCCACGTATTCCTGACAATGGGCATATCAATCTGTTCAGAGCGGGTCTGACATCATCCCTGTAAAATCTGGTACTGATCACATTGGATTTCATTGAGTTACACTAATTTGTTTCTTCATGGCGAGACATCAATGTTCGCCATGCTGCAGGGGTCACACCCTTCAGCGAAAACTCACAGTTTTCTCTGTATCTCAAGACCAACTCCTTAAGGCTTTCCTGGAGAAATTTGAGGCTGCAGATGTCACCCATTACAATACTGTACCCCAAAGTGTAAAACATGACATTTCCTGTTCCCACTAGGTGGCGCTGTCCCTGATGTCAATATGGCAGTTGAAATATGTTCAGGGGTGGAGCCTTATCACATGAGTGCTCTTTGGTCCAGGTCGGACCATGTATGAGGGAATGAGAGACAATAAGATTTTCATGGCGAGTCATCGAAATTCGCCGTGGCGCCACGGCCTCACAGTATCGCGAAAACTCAAAAGCTCCGCAATTTAACATGGCCCAGGTGTGTAGTTGACACTGACCAAATATGAAGCTTGTACGATGAAATCCAAGGAGGAGTTCGAAAAAGTTCGAGGCATGGAAATGGCAAAATTAGACCCAAAATGTCACATTCACCTCTAAATTGCGGACTTCCTGTTGGGTTTGCGTCATATGGTCCCACTGACTTTTTTGTTCGTCTTGGCATGATACACATGTGTGCCAGATTTCATACATGTAGCTCAAATGATGTGTTCGTAGGGCTGCATTTAACAAGGCATAGGTGGCGCTACAGAGCCATTTCCCAATGCTCATATGTAAAACCATTAAAATACAAAATTTTTCGCCAGACCTGGCATGTGTGCAAAATTTCATGAGTTTTTGAGCATGTTAAAGACCTCAAAAAGGCCCTTATTTTGCCTGAATAATAATAATAATAATAATAATAATAATAAGAAACGGAGCAGATACAATAGGGCCTTCGCACTCTCGGTGCTCGGGCCCTAATTAAAGCTGCAAGCAGCGATATGAGGGCCCTCGCACCCCAGGACGCCGAGCCAAGCCCAACACCTAAAACCAGCGCTTCCGAGCTGATGTTACATTGATGGAATTCATGCATTTAACCACCAGCTAAAATTTAATCTCATTCAACCATTATTATAGTCATCTCACTAGGTGGCGCTCTACCTATTCCTGACAATGGGCACATCATTCTGTTCAGGTCGGATCTGACATCATTCCTGTAAAGTCTGGTACTGATCAGACTAGATTTCATTGAGTTATACTAATTTGTTTCTTAATGGCGAGACATCAATATTCGCCATGCTGCTGGGGTCACACCCTTTCGCGAAAACTCACAGTTTTCACTGTAACCCAAGACCAACTCCTTAAAGCTTACCTGGAGAAATTGGAGGCTGCAGATGTCACCCATAACAACACTGTACACCAAAGTGTAAAACATGACATTTCCTGTTCCCACTAGGTGGCGCTGTCCCTGGTGTCAAATATGGCAGTTGAAATATGTTCAGGGCTGGAGCCTTATCATATGTGTGCTCTTTGGTCCACGTCGGACCATGTATGAGGGAATGAGAGACAATAAGATTTTCATGGCGAGTCATCGAAATTCGCCGTGGCGCCACGGCCTCAAGTATCGCGAAAACTCAAAAGCTCCGCAATTTAACATGGCCCAGGTGGGTAGTTGACACTGACCAAAGATGAAGCTTATACAACCAAATTCCAAGGAGGAGTTCGAAAAAGTTCGAGGCATGGAAATGGCAAAATTGGAGCCAAAATGTCACCTTCAATCCAAAATGCTGGACTTCCTGTTGGGTTTGCGTCAATGGGCCCAATGACTTTTTTGTTCGTCTTGGCATGATACACATCTGTGCCAAATTTTATAAATGTAGCTCAAACGATGTGTTCGTAGGGCTGCATTTAACAAGGCATAGGTGGCGCTACAGAGCCATTTCCCAGTGCTCATATGTAAAACCATTAAAATACAAAATTTTTCACCAGACCTGGCATGTGTGCAAAATTCCAAGAGTTTTCGAGCATGTTAAAGCCCTCAAAAAGGCCCTTCTTTTGCCTGAATAATAATAATAATAATAATTAAAGCTGCAAGCAGCGATATGAGGGCCCTCGCACCCCCGGCGCGTCGAGCCAAGCCCAACACCTAAAACCAGCGCTTCCGATCTGATGTCACAGTGATGGAATTCATGCATTTAACCACCAGCTAAAATTTCATCTCATTCAACCATTATTATAGTCGTCCCACTAGGTGGCGCTCTAACCATTACTGACAAATGGCATAACAAACATTTCCGAGCTCGAGTCTCATCACGCCTGCGACCTTTGGGAGAGATTGGACATTGTGTTTTTGAGCGACAGCAGGTTACTGCTTTTTGGCGAGTGATTGAAACTCCACGTGCCGCCATGACCACCCCGTTTCCTGAACGTAAAAAGCTTCGCAATTTAACATCACAAAGGTCTTTAGATTCCACACACAGGAGATCGCATAAATCTAATGAAATCCCTTGGAGGAGTTCGTCAAGTATGAGGCCTGAAAAGAGGGAAAATGTCGACAAATTTACACATTAATTTTAAAATGGCTGACTTCCTGTTGGATTTGGGATATTGCTCCAAGAGACTTTTTTGTACATCTTGATATGTCCAATAAGCTTGCCAGGTTTCAAACTCATACATAAACACAGAGCAGGGGCTGTTGTTTTGAAATTTTGTAGGGGGCGCTGTGGAGCCATTTTGCGCTGTTCAAGGAAAATGAACATATAAAAAGAAATCCCTCATCACATTAGAGCTGTGCGCCAAATTTCAAGACTTTTTAAACTTTTCAAGCCCCTCAAAAGCCACTTCATCTTTCATGGTGAACTGCGCTGCCACCAGGGTGCGCCGTTCAGTTTATAGTCACAATTTTCTCACTGAAGCATCAAGAGGGACTGATGGTGATATTCACCGCTTTTGAGGTGGCCACGATGAACCTGTGAAAATCAGTACAACAAAATGAAAGACATGACATTTCCTGGTGCCACTAGGTGGCGCTCTACGTATTCCTGACAATGGGCATATCAATCTGTTCAGGGCGGGTCTGACATCATCCCTGTAAAATCTGGTACTGATCAGATTGGATTTCATTGAGTTACACTAATTTGTTTCTTCATGGCGAGACCTCAATGTTCGCCATGCTGCTGGGGTCACACCCTTGAGCGAAAACTCACAGTTTTCTCTGTAACCCAAGACCAACTCCTTAAGGCTTTCCTGGAGAAATTTGAGGCTGCAGATGTCACCCATTACAATACTGTACCCCAAAGTGTAAAACATGACATTTCCTGTTCCCACTAGGTGGCGCTGTCCCTGATGTCAAATATGGCAGTTGAAATATGTTCAGGGGTGGAGCCTTATCATATGTGTCCACTTTGGTCAAGGTCGGACAATGTATGACAGAACGAGAGGCAATAAGATTTTCATGGCGAGTCATCGAAATTCGCCGTGGCGCCACGGCCTCACCGTAACCCGAAAACTCAAAAGCTCCGCAATTTAACATGGCCCAGGTGTGTAGTTGACACTGACCAAATATGAAGCTTGTACGATGAAATTCCAATGAGGAGTTCGCAAAAGTTCGAGGCATGGAAATGGCAAAATTAGAGCCAAAATGTCACCTTCACTTCCAAATGGCGGACTTCCTGTTGGGTTTAGGACATGGCCATAATAGACTTTTATGTGCGTCTCCGAACGTTAGATATGTGTTCCGAGTTTTATACATGTAGGTCATACCCATCTCGGGGGCTCGCGTTTCTCATTTTTCTAGGTGGCGCTACTGAGCCAATTTTCCCTGGACATGTCTACGGACATTAAAATACGTAAATTTTCACCAGACCTGACGCGTGTGCAAAATTTCATGAGTTTTTGAGCATGTTTAGGCCCTCAAAAGGCCGATTCATTTGCCGAAATAATAATAATAATAATAATAATAATAATAATAATAATAAGAAACAGAGCAGATACAATAGGGCCTTCGCACTTTTGTGCTCGGGCCCTAATTAAAGCTGCAAGCAGCGATATGAGGGCCCTCGCACCCCCGGCGCGTCGAGCCAAGCCCAACACCTAAAACCAGCGCTTCCGATCTGATGTCACATTGATGGAATTCATGCATTTAACCACCAGCTAAAATTTCATCTCATTCAACCATTATTATAGTCGTCCCACTAGGTGGCGCTCTAACCATTACTGACAAATGGCATAACAAACATTTCCGAGCTCGAGTCTCATCACGCCTGCGACCTTTGGGAGAGATTGGACATTGTGTTTTTGAGCGACAGCAGGTTACTGCTTTTGGCGAGTGATTGAAACTCCACGTGCCGCCATGACACCCCGTTTCCCTGAACGTAAAAAGCTTCGCATTTAACATCACAAAGGTCTTTAGATTCCACACACAGGAGATCGCGTAAATCTAATGAAATCCCTTGGAGGAGTTCGTCAAAGTATGAGGCCTGAAAAGAGGGGAAAATGTCGCCAAATTTACACATTAATTTTAAATGGCTGACTTCCTGTTGGATTTGGGATATTGCTCCAAGAGACTTTTTTGTACATCTTGATATCTCCAATAAGCTTGCCAGGTTTCAACTCATACATAAAACACAGAGCAGGGGCTGTTGTTTTGAAATTTTGTAGGGGCGCTGTGGAGCCATTTGCGCTCTTCAAGGAAAATGAACATATGAAAAAAATCCTCATCACATTAGAGGTGTGCGCCAAATTTCAAGACTTTTTAAACTTTTCAAGCCCCTCAAAAGCCACTTCATCTTTCATGGTGAACTGCGTTGCCACCAGGGTGCGCCGTCAGTTTATAGTCACAATTTCTCACTGAAGCATCAAGAGGGACTGATGGTGATATTCACCGCTTTTGAGGTGGCCACGATGAACCTGTGAAAATCAGTACAACAAAATGAAAGACATGACATTTCCTGTGCCACTAGGTGGCGCTCTACGTATTCCTGACAATGGGCATATCAATCTGTTCAGGGCGGGTCTGACATCATCCCTGTAAAATCTGGTACTGATCAGATTGGATTTCATTGAGTTACACTAATTTGTTTCTTCATGGCGAGACCTCAATGTTCGCCATGCTGCTGGGGTCACACCCTTCAGCGAAAACTCACAGTTTTCTCTGTAACCAAGACCAACTCCTTAAGGCTTTCTGGAGAAATTTGAGGCTGCAGATGTCACCCATTACAATACTGTACCCCAAAGTGTAAACATGACATTTCCTGTTCCCACTAGGTGGCGCTGTCCCTGATGTCAAATATGGCAGTTGAAATATGTTCAGGGGTGGAGCCTTATCATATGTGTCCACTTTGGTCAAGGTCGGACAATGTATGACAGAACGAGAGGCAATAAGATTTTCATGGCGAGTCATCGAAATTCGCCGTGGCGCCACGGCCTCACAGTAACCCGAAAACTCAAAAGCTCCGCAATTTAACATGGCCCAGGTGTGTAGTTGACACTGACCAAATATGAAGCTTGTACGATGAAATTCCAATGAGGAGTTCGCAAAAGTTCGAGGCATGGAAATGGCAAATTAGAGCCAAAATGTCACCTTCACTTCCAAATGGCGGACTTCCTGTTGGGTTGCGTCAAATGGTCCCCGACTTTTTTGTTCGCTTGGCATGATATGTGTGCCAATTTATACATGTAGCTACAACGATGTGTCGTAGGGCTGCATTTCAGGCATAGGTGGCGCTACTGAGCCATTTCCCAGTGCTCATAGTAAACCATTAAAAATACAAATTTTCACCAGACCTGACGCATGTGTGCAAAATTTCATGAGTTTTCGAGCATGTTTAGCCTCAAAAGGCCGATTTTTGCCGATAATATAAAATAATAATAATAATATAATAATACAATAGGCTTCGCATCAGTGCTCGGGCCTAAAAAGCTGCAAGCAGCGATATGAGGGCCCTCGCACCCCGGCGCGTCGAGCCAAGCCCAACACCTAAAACCAGCGCTTCCGATCTGATGTCACATTGATGGAATTCATGCATTTAACCACCAGCTAAATTTCATCTCATTCAACCATTATTATAGTCGTCCCACTAGGTGGCGCTCTAACCATTACTGACAAATGGCATAACAAACATTTCCGAGCTCGAGTCTCATCACGCCTGCGACCTTTGGGAGA
>NC_031974.2:30170302-30303036 GCF_001858045.2 Oreochromis niloticus
CCATGAAAATCTTATGCCTCTCGTTCTGTCATACATTGTCCGACCTTGACCAAAGTGGACACATATGATAAGGCTCCACCCTGAACATATTTCAACTGCCATATTTGACATCAGGGACAGCGCCACCTAGTGGGAACAGGAAATGTCATGTTTTACACTTTGGGTACAGTATTGTAATGGGTGACATCTGCAGCCTCAAATTTCTCCAGGAAAGCCTTAAGGAGTTGGTCTTGGGTTACAGAGAAAACTGTGAGTTTTCGCTGAAGGGTGTGACCCCAGCAGCATGGCGAACATTGAGGTCTCGCCATGAAGAAACAAATTAGTGTAACTCAATGAAATCCAATCTGATCAGTACCAGATTTTACAGGGATGATGTCAGACCCGCCCTGAACAGATTGATATGCCCATTGTCAGGAATACGTAGAGCGCCACCTAGTGGCACCAGGAAATGTCATGTCTTTCATTTTGTTGTACTGATTTTCACAGGTTCATCGTGGCCACTCAAAAGCGGTGAATATCACCATCAGTCCCTCTTGATGCTTCAGTGAGAAAATTGTGACTATAAACTGAACGGCGCACCCTGGTGGCAACGCAGTTCACCATGAAAGATGAAGTGGCTTTGAGGGCTTGAAAGTTTAAAAAGTCTTGAAATTTGGCGCACACCTCTAATGTGATGAGGGATTTTTTTATTGTTCATTTTCCTTGAACAGCGCAAAATGGCTCCACAGCGCCCCCTACAAAATTTCAAAACAACAGCCCCTGCTCTGTGTTTTATGTATGAGTTGAAACCTGGCAAGCTTATTGGAGATATCAAGATGTACAAAAAGTCTCTTGGAGCAATATCCCAAATCCAACAGGAAGTCAGCCATTTTAAATTAATGTGTAAATTTGGCGACATTTTCCCTCTTTTCAGGCCTCATACTTTGACGAACTCCTCCAAGGATTTCATTAGATTTACGCGATCTCCTGTGTGTGAATCTAAAGACCTTGTGATGTTAAATTGCGAAGCTTTTACGTTCAGGGAAATGGGGGGTCATGGCGGCACGTGGAGTTTCAATCACTCGCCAAAAGCAGTAACCTGCTGTCGCTCAAAAACACAATGTCCAATCTCTCCAAAGTCGCAGGCGTGATGAGACTCGAGCTCGAAATGTTTGTTATGCCATTTGTCAGTAAGGTTTAGAGCGCCACCTAGTGGGACGACTATAATAATGGTTGAATGAGATGAAATTTTAGCTGGTGGTTAAATGCATGAATTCCATCAATGTGAATCAGATCGGAAGCGCTGGTTTAGGTGTTGGCTTGGCTCGACGCGCCGGGGGTACGAGGCCCTCATATCGCTGCTTGCAGCTTTAATTATATATTATTATTCAGGCAAAACAGGGCCTTTTTGAGGCCTAAACATGCTCAAAACTCATGAAATTTGCAACATGCCAGTCTGGTGAAAAATTTATTTTTAATGGTTTTACACATGAGCACTGGAAATGGCTCTGTAGCGCACCTATGCGTTGTTAAATGCAGCCCTACGAACACATGGTTTGAGCTACATGTATGAAATTTGGCACACATGTGTATCATGCCAGACGAACAAAAAGTCAGTGGGACCATTGACGCAAACCAACAGAAGTCCGCCATTTGGACGTGAAGTGACATTTTGGCTCTAATTTTGCCATTTCCATGCCTCGAATTTTTCGAACTCCTCCTTGGATTTGTTGTATAGGCTTCACATTTTCAGTGTCAACTACACACCTGCCATGTTAAATGCGGAGCTTTTGAGTTTTTGCGATACGTGACGACGTGGCGCCACGGCGAATTTCGTTGACTCGCCATGAAAATCTTATGCCTCTCATTCTGTCATACATGGTCCCCTGGACCAAAGAGCACACATATGATAAGGCTCCACCCTGAACACATTTCAACTGCCATATTTGACACCAGGGACAGCGCCACCTAGTGGGAACAGAAATGTCAGTTTACACTTGGGGTACAGTATTGTAATGGTGACATTGCGGCCTCAAATTTCTCCAGGAAAGCCTTAAGGAGGTGGTCTTGGGTTACAGTGAAACTGTGATTTTCATCAGAGGGTGTGACCCCAGCACCATCGCGAACATTGAGGTCTCGCCATGAAGAAACAAATTAGTGTAACTCAATGAAATCCATCTGATCAGTACCAGATTTTACAGGGATGATGTCAGACCCGCCTGAACAGATTGATGTGCCCATTCTCAGGAATACGTAGAGCGCCACCTAGTGGAACAGAAATGTAATGTCTTATATTTTGTTGCACTGATTTTCACAGGTTATCGTGGCCACTTCAAAGCGGTGACTATCACCATCAGTCCCTCATGATGCTTCAGTGAGATAATTGTGACTTTAAACTGAACGGCGCACCCTGGTGGCAACACTGTTCACCATGAAAGATGAAGTGCCTTTTGAGGGGCTTGGAAAGTTTAAGAAGTCTTGAAATTTGGCGCACACCTCCAATGTGATGATGGCTTTCTTGATATGTGATCACTTTCCGTGAATAGCGCAAAATGGCTCCATAGCGCCCCCTACAAAATTTCAAAACAACAGCCCCTGCTCTGTGTTTTATCTATGAGTCTGAAACTTGGTAAGCTTGTGGGAGATATCAAGATGTACAAAAAAGTCTCTTGGAGCAATATTCCAAATCCAACAGGAAGTCAGCCATTTTGAAATTAATGTGTAATTTTGGCGACATTTTCCCCTCTTTTCAGGCACCGTTCTTTGATGAACTCCTCCAAGGGATTTCATCATATTGCCGCAATCTCCAATATGTGGAATCTAAAGACCTTTGTGGTGTTAAATTGCGAAGCTTTTTACGTTCATGGAAACGGGGTGGTCATGGCGGCACGTGGAGTTTCAATCACTCGCCAAAAAGTAGTAATCTGCTGTCACTCAAAAACACAATGTACAATCTCTCCTAAAGGTCGCAGGCGTCATGAGACTCAAGCTCGGAAATGTTTGTTATGCCATTTGTCAGTAATGGTTAGAGCGCCACCTAGTGGGACGACTATAATAATGATTGAATGAGATGAAATGTAGCTTGTGGTTAAATGCATGAATTCCATCAATGTGACATCAAATCGGACGCACTGGTTGTAGGTGTTGGGCTTGGCTCGACGTGCTGGGGTGCGAGGGCCCTCATATCGCTGCTTGCAGCTTTAATTAGGGCCCGAGCACTGAGAGTGCGAAGGCCCTATTGTATCGGCTCTGTTTATTATTATTATTATTATTATTATTATTATTATTTTTTACCGAAATGAATTGCCTTTTTGAGGGCTTTAACATGCTCAAAAACTCATGAAATTTTGCACACATGCCAGGTCTGGTGAAAAATTTTGTATTTTAATGGTTTTACATATGAGCACTGGGAAATCGCTCTGTAGCGCCACCTATGCCTTGTTAAATGCAGCCCTACGAACACATCGTTTTAGCTACATGTATGAAATTTGGCACACATGTGTATCATGCCAAGACGAACAAAAAAGTCAGTGGGACCATTGACGCAAACCCAACAGGAAGTCCGCCATTTGGAAGTGAAGGTGACATTTTGGCTCTAATTTTGCCATTTCCATGCCTCGAACTTTTGCGAACTCCTCATTGGAATTTCATCGTACAAGCTTCATATGTGGTCAGTGTCAACTACACACCTGGGCCATGTTAAATTGCGGAGCTTTTGAGTTTTCGGTATACGGTGAGGCCGTGGCGCCACGGCGAATTTCGATGACTCGCCATGAAAATCTTATTGCCTCTCGCTCTGTCATACATTGTCCGACCTTGACCAAAGTGGACACATATGATAAGGCTCCACCCCTGAACATATTTCAACTGCCATATTTGACATCAGTACAGCGCCACCTAGTGGGAACAGGAAATGTCATGTTTTACACTTTGGGGTACAGTATTGTAATGGGTGACATCTGCAGCCTCAAATTTCTCCAGGAAAGCCTTAAGGAGTTGGTCTTGGGTTACAGAGAAAACTGTGAGTTTTCGCTGAAGGGTGTGACCCCAGCAGCATGGCGAACATTGAGGTCTCGCCATGAAGAAACAAATTAGTGTAACTCAATGAAATCCAATGTGATCAGTACCAGATTTTACAGGGATGATGTCAGACCCACTCTGAACAGATTGATATGCCCATTGTCAGGAATACGTAGAGCGCCACCTAGTGGCACCAGGAAATGTCATGTCTTTCATTTTGTTGTACTGATTTTCACAGGTTCATCGTGGCCACCTCAAAAGCGGTGAATATCACCATCAGTCCCTCTTGATGCTTCAGTGAGAAAATTGTGACTATAAACTGAACGGCGCACCCTGGTGGCAGCGCAGTTCACCATGAAAGATGAAGTGGCTTTTGAGGGGCTTGAAAAGTTTAAAAAGTCTTGAAATTTGGCGCACACCTCTAATGTGATGAGGGATTTCTTTTTATATGTTCATTTTCCTTGAAGAGCGCAAAATGGCTCCACAGCGCCCCTACAAAATTTCAAACAACAGCCCCTGCTCTGTGTTTTATGTATGAGTTTGAAACCTGGCAAGCTTATTGGAGATATCAAGATGTACAAAAAAGTCTCTTGGAGCAATATCCCAAATCCAACAGGAAGTCAGCCATTTTAAAATTAAGGTGTAAATTTGGCGACATTTTCCCCTCTTTTCAGGCCTCATACTTTGACGAACTCCTCCAAGGGATTTCATTAGATTTACGCGATCTCCTGTGTGTGGAATCTAAAGACCTTTGTGATGTTAAATTGCGAAGCTTTTTACGTTCAGGGAAACGGGGTGGTCATGGCGGCACGTGGAGTTTCAATCACTCGCCAAAAAGCAGTAACCTGCTGTCGCTCAAAAACACAATGTCCAATCTCTCCCAAAGGTCGCAGGCGTGATGAGACTCGAGCTCGGAAATGTTTGTTATGCCATTTGTCAGTAATGGTTAGAGCGCCACCTAGTGGGACGACTATAATAATGGTTGAATGAGATGAAATTTTAGCTGGTGGTTAAATGCATGAATTCCATCAATGTGACATCAGATCGGAAGCGCTGGTTTTAGGTGTTGGGCTTGGCTCGACGCGCCGGGGGTGCGAGGACCCTCATATCGCTGCTTGCAGCTTTAATTATTATTATTATTATTATTATTTTTCATTGACATGAATTGCCTTTTTGAGGGCTTTAACATGCTCAAAAACTCATGAAATTTTGCACACGCATCAGGTCTGGTGAAAAATTTCGTATTTTAATGGTTATACATATGAGCACTGGGAAATGGCTCTAGAGCGCCACCTATGCGTTGTTAAATGCAGCCCTACGAACACATTGTTTGAGCTACATTTATGAAATCTGGCACACATGCGTACCATCCCAAGACGAACAAAAAAGTCAGTGTGACCATTGACGTAAACCCAACAGGAAGTCCGCAATTTAGAAGTGAAGGTGACATTTTGGCTCGAATTTTGCCATTTCCATGCCTCGAACTTTTGCGAACTCCTCCTTGGGGTTTGATTTCATAACCTTCATCTTTGGTCAGTGTCAACTACACACGTGGGCCATGTTAAATTGCGGAGCTTTTCAGTTTTCGGGATACGGTGAGGCCGTGGCGCCATGGCGAACGTCGATGACTCGCCATGAAAATCTTATTGCCTCTCATTCTGTCATACATTATCCGATCTGGAGCAAAGACCAGACATATGATAAGGCTCCACCACTGAACATATTTTAACTGCCATATTTGACATCAGGGACAGCGCCACCTAGTGGGAACAGGAAATGTCATGTTTTACACTTTGGGGTACAGTATAGTGATGGGTGACATCTGCAGCCTGAAATTTCTCCAGGAAAGCCCTAAGGAGTTGGTCTTGGATTACAGTGAAAACTGTGACTTTTCGCGAAAGGGTGTGACCCCAGCAGCATGGTGAACTTTGATGTCTCGCCATGAAGAAACAAATTAGTATAACTCAATGAAATCCTGTCTGATCAGTACAAGACTTTACAGGCATGATGTCAGACCTGCCCTGAACAGATTGATGTGCCCATTGTCAGGAATACGCAGAGCGCCACCTAGTGGCAACAGGAAATGTCATGTCTTTCATTTTGATGTACTGATTTTCACAGGTTCATCGTGGCCACCTCAAAAGCGGTGAATATCACCATCAGTCCCTCTTGATGCTTCAGTGAGAACACTGTGACATTAAACTGAACGGCGCACCCTGGCGGCAACGCGGTTCACCATGAACAATGAAATGCCTTTTGAGGGGCTTGGAAAGTTTAAAAAGTCTTGAAATTTGGCACACACCTCCAATTTGATGAAGGCTTTCTGGTTATGTGATCACTTTCATTGAATAGCGCAAAATGGCTCCACAGCGCCCCCTACAAAATTTCAAAACAACAGCCCCTGCTCTGTGTGTTTTATGTATGAGTCTGAAACCTGGTGAGCTTATAGGAGATGTCAAGATGTTCAAAAAAAGTCTCTTGGAGCAATATCCCAAATCCAACAGGAAGTCAGCTATTTTAAAATTAATGTGTAATTTTGGCGAGATTTTCCCCTCTTTTCAGGCAGCGTACTTTGACGAACTCCTCCAAGGGATTTCGTCAGATTGACGCAATCTTCAGGGTGTGGAATCTAAAGACCTTCGTGATGTTAAATTGCGAAGCTTTTTACGTTCAGGGAAACGGGGTGGTCATGGCGGCACGTGGAGTTTCAATCACTCGCCAAAGAGCAGTAATCTGCTGTCACTCACAAATACAATGTCCAATGTCTCCCAAAGGTCGCAGGCATGATTAGACTCGAGCTCGGAAATGTTTGTTGTGCCATTTGTCAGTAATGGTTAGAGCGCCACCTAGTGGGACGACTATAATCATGATTGAATGAGATGAAATGTTAGCTGGTGGTTAAATGCATGAATTCCATCAATGTGACATCAGATCGGACGTGCTGGTTTTAGGTGGTGGGCGTGGCTCGACGTGCCGGGGGTGCGAGGGCCCTCATAACGCTGCTTGCAGCTTTAATCGTCTTTATGTTTGCTTAGGACATCACCTCGTTCTTCATAGCCAAGTTTTACTCAATGGTGTTTATGCCTTAAGTGGTGAAACAAATTTGTTGTTTACACTTTTAACAGGAACCTTTTTTTTTTTTTTGCGTATATTAGAAAGTACTTGGTTGGCAGTTGTTAAAGTAGTCTCCTTTTAGTTACTACCTTGTTGAAAACTGGCACATGACATTTGCTATCAGTTATGCCTGGGCTTGTTTCATTATTGTGAAACCTAGGTAACATAAACACTTGGTGCTGATATGGCACTGATGTTGTAATATGACATTTTAATGCCACATAACATTTTTAATGGGTAGTATTATAGATCAGCCCTTGTTTGCCATTTTCAAATTTTACGGGGTACTGTTACAGAAAAGCACCATCAGATTGGACAGCTCTTCTCTAAATGGTAAGATAATAATTGATCATTCCAAATCAATAATACAGTTTGATCATTCCAAATTGAAAATTTGGAATCATTCTACACATCAATAATCAGGACCCATCTCATCTTAAAGACCTTATAGTATGGTATCATCGATGCAGAGATCTTTTCTCAGACTGCTGGCTCAGTTGTGGCTCAGGATATTTAAGTTAAGTTTAGTTTTGTTTCTCCTTCAACTTTTTTCAATCACCTTTTGTTTATGCAGCATGAAGCATTCAATCAATAGTTAATATTAACCTCTGGCTCTCTGTGGATTTTCACGTGTGTTTTCATGTTCTTGCTCAGACATGGTTGGATCAAATGAGTGGGCAATGCACAAACAGAAGTTCAAATTGCTACTGTTATCGTTTGGAATATAAAAATGCTTCCTTTTTTTGAAAATATGTCTTTGTAAGCTACTCTACTTAGCTTTAAATGGACACCCCCACTCCTGTTCTCTGCAACTGTTACAATGAACTCTATTTCTTTGTCAGGAGTTTTCCTGTATTGCAACTCAGGTCAGAATAAAGACTCTCAGACAGACAGGTTAGCGTGTACATGGGTGAGACTCATGGAGACTCGCACCCCCTGCAATAGTTGTCAGCCTTTTATTCATAGCATTCTCAGAGACGTACAGGAAGAGATAAAATAGAACTGTGCTGTGTGCAGGCTTCCTGTTGAGTCTGAACAGAGCGTAACTTCCCCATTTAAGCTGAATACTAAAAGAGCAAACACATCCAGATAATGAAATGTACTTTTAAGCATAACATAATGAAAATCCCAAAATCCTAAAATCCCTTGACATTCCCACCTGTTGTTTGATCTTTCCTTCTATATATGTATATAGCAACCACTAACCTATCACCTATAGAATCTTTTTTTACTCTGCATGACCTGTGCTATTTGATCAAGAAATAGCAATGCAGAATCAACATCAGAAGTACTGTAACCAGCAAGGTGAGACTTTGAAACAATACTGTGGTTCACATTATCGAACCACACAGACACACACACACACACACACACACACGCTATTCCAAAAAAAAAAGCAAATTTTTTATTTGAACTTTACACAAAGTTGGTTTTGGAAACTCTTTCATAAACTGGCTAAAAATGTTATACAATTCCCCAACAGCTTGTGTCAGATCAAATGACCAAACATCCTCCAGCTTCTGTCTCCTGAGGGGGCACCAGGGCAGGGATGCCCACTCTCCCATTCACAGTTTGCAATTTTTATCGAACCACTAGCAGCAGCAATTAGACAGGTTACAAGCATTAAGGGCATAAAATGGAAGAAAGTAGAACATAAAATCAGTCTTTATGCGGATGATGTGTTGTTTCAGATTAGAGATGGCACGATACCACTTTTTTATGTCCGATACCAATACCGATATCATAAATTTGGATATCTGCCGATACCGACATGAATCCCATATAGTGTGTTTTTTAATCAATAAAACTGTTTTTTTAATATCTTGCTGCATTTTGTATAAGTTCATACTCAAGTTTAAATAAACAACAACACTAAAGCTATTCTGTTATACCTGTATGTAAAAAATACACTGCACCCAAAATATTTTATAGTTCAGCAACACTGATCAATCTAATAAACTTAAACCTGCACCATCCTCCCTATTGTGGTATTTTAAAGAGTACTTAGCAGAAATATTAAGCAACCTAACTAATAGGGTTGCAAACTCCCAGCAAAAGAAAATGGGGAACCACCCCTCACCCTCCACCTGATGATGCTTAATTGATGTAATCAACTTTAATTTGATGCAGGGTGAAAAAAAATGCACAGAAATAAATTATTTTTCAAGAATAATTAAAAAGATTCAACATCTTTCTTCAACAGAATTGCAGACTGCACAGATGGTACTTTCCCAAAGGAAAAAGTAGTAGTAGTAGCTTACTAGGGTATATTAGACTTATACAGTAATGGACTTCTATACATTCTATACACTTCTATACATTTTACATCAGATTAAGATTCAGTAAGATTCATGTAAGATTCAGATAATTATTTATTACAATTTTAAATGAGAATATGAAAGAAAAGTATGTCTTTGTGCCCCCCTTTTCCCTGTTCATGCCCTATCGGCCCCCCTGGCTAAACTTTGCTAGATCCGCCCCTGCACAGTTACCAGCCGTCAGCTACGTAGAAAAGGATCCTGGTGTAGAAAGTAATATTAAATAAATTCTAACAACAGCTTATCAAGCTTAAACGTGCTGCTGTTGTTCCGCCGCCGGTTTCCTCTTTCTGATGCAAAGTGGGCCAAAAACAAAGAAGAGAGACGGACTCGCGACAGAAAAGCCGATCAGTTGATCATTGATCAGTTTCACGATTGAAGTAGCAACAGGAGAGGGAGGGAGAGAGAGGCAGTCGCTCCATATATCAGTTGTTAAGCTTAACATGGGAACGCTTTACAAACATTCAGAGATGAACTTACACACTTGCTTTACTTCTCTCTGGGATAACTTCCTCGGAGATGAAATGCCGGATTTCTAGCGAGGCTACAAATACACACAGCCGCTCTATCACGTGATGCATACTGCTCTGACGTGCTACGGTTATGAGCCGAGTTCCGCCATGTTGCAAGTTTTTTGAGGTGCTTTTTTGATATTTAATGGATCGGATTACATTTTTTATTTCCCTCCGATATCCGATCCAGTAATTTAGGTCAGTATCGGACCGATACCAATACGTAATATTGGATCGGTCCATCTCTATTTCAGATTATTCAATTAACTGGTCAAACTCTACAGTTTTTCCAATTAATTGCTCCTTCCATAATTCTTCTTCTACCCCACTACAATCTGGAAATATTAAATATTTAGGTATTAATATCTCTCCTAAGCTTGCAGATTTAACTGAATTAAACCACATCCCACTTCTAAAGACAGTAGAAGGCGATCTGGCTAGATGGAAATCTTTACCCATATCCCTCGTGGGAAGAGTCGCCGCTGGGGCAAGAGGGGGCAATGCCCCCTTAAACAAACGTCCTGCCCCCTTAAGTCAAACTTTTAGAAGTTGAGAAAGAAAACAATATTGCCCACAAACTGAATATGGACAAGATTTACTACAGTAGCTGAAAAATCCGCTGGAAAAGGCACACATGAGATGTTAGGTTTCACGTCTCGTTCGCTCTTTGCCTCCGTGCTAGTGATGTGCGAATCATGAACGAATCGTTCAATACTCGAGAATCACTTTACTGACTTGTGAATCATGATTCACAAGCCCAACTGACTCATTCACTGACTCATCCCTGTTGCTGTTAGCAAACAAATTTAATTAGTAGAAATATATCTAGCTTATAATTAAAATTGTGGGGGAAAAAAACACAACAGCCAGTTTCTTAACAGAAACATATCTGCTCTGAACTGGAAGAAAAAACCCTGAGTAGAAAGCTCACATAAAGACAATAGCTCCTCAGTTCACAGTAGCATCACTCTGCTAATATGCTAACAGCACATTTGAGTTACTCACCCCCTCCTTTCCTGTGCTGAATTGTAGCATGAACGAATCACTCACTCCCTCACCCTCTCCCTTGCTGTGCTGAATCATAGCATGAACGAACTAGTCGTGTCCAAATTCATGGCCTGCATCCTCCTGAGGACCCGGCCTTCGCGGTCTACGTGGGCCAGGTCCTCAGAAGGTCAGGTAGGCCAGAAGTAAACGGCTGTGAAATTGGACAGTCTAGCCTTCAGATTTGCGTCACCGCTGTCTTGGTGGAGTTTAATAAACTCAGCTGTCTGATCCTTGCTATCTAAAATACAACAGGGCACTGGTGCAAATTCTCGACCATCTCACACTTCTGTTTAATCAGTTTTCTGTTTGACGTTTATTCAGCTGTGTGAAAACCACCCGGGGGATTAATTAAGTTTTATTTTATCTAATCTAATCTAATAACATTAATCTCAGCTAAACCAATTTACTCACGAACAAATAAAACACTGAAAAAAGTCAAACAATAACATTTTTAGGTTATCTAAGTGACTTATATATTACGTTTAACTGGAGTAGCGAAAGACCGTGGTGATCTGAAAATGATGTGCTGGGAATTTGCCGTTCTCGGCGGCTCCAGTGACCCTCGAGCTCCCGGCTAGCTGTCGAGCTGGTGGATTAACAGACGTCTCCAAAAACGTCGGAGCACTTTTGCAAATATGTGATGTCTTGATAAACTGAGCAGATATCTGAAGTTTACACAACTACATTCTTGTCTGAAAATATGTTAAAACTTTATTTTGTGACCCAGAAAGATTAATAAGAGTAATATTAAAAACTCAGTAGCAGCCGCCGTTGTTGAAAACTGGAATTCGCTGGGCCGCGCTAGGAATTCTGGGATATGGTGGGCCACGAAGGACACACCCGGCCCATCTTTCAAATTCAGGGAAAAGGAGGACACATTTGTCAGCTGCATTCAGAGTAGTCTACGAATTTCGACAGCCTTCGTCGCATCGCTGTGACGTAGTCGGCCTACAAATGCGGCCTCAGGAGGATGCAGCCCATGAATTTGGACACCCCCACTCACTCACTCACTCACCCCCTCCCTCCTGGCTCACAGCTTCTTCTACTTCTTGGTTGGCAACTAATGTTAAGGCGGATTACCGCCCCCTGGTTCACAGCTCAGTGGACATTTAGATGAGAAAATATATATTTCATTTTATTTTTTGTTTTTTTGCTTTTCTGTTTTCCCCCTGAGGGATTGCCACCTTAACATGGTCAGGGGGTTTGCGCACCTTAGTGACCATAAAAGCTAGACCAGCGGAAGCTTAGCCTTCAGGTGGGACACCCAAGTTGGTCAGGTCTTAGGGTAGAGGCCTGACAAAGTGCAATCCAATTACATGACAAAAACAGTTATCCAGAGTAGGGCTGCCACAATTAGTCGAATAGTCACGATTACGTCGACTATCAAAATCGTCAACGACGAATTTAATAGTTGGCGCATCGTTTGAAGCTTTGTAAGATCCTGAAAGACGAGGAATAAGTAGTAGGGTTTAAGAGTGCAATAACCGACTGAAAAAAAAAGATGGCAGTAATGCATGTACAAGGATGGCCCAACCAGAATTCATAGCGCAGCCCAGCCAATTCGCCATTGTTGGAAATTTGTTTTATTATTACTCTTTCTGGGTCACAAAATAAACTTTTAAGATATTTTCAGGCGAGAATGTAGCTGTGTAAACTTAAAATATCTGCTCGGCTTATCAAGACATCTCATATTTGCAAAAGCGCTCCAATGTTTTTGGAGACATCTGTTACCCACCAGCTCGATAGCTGACAGGGAGGTTGAGACTCACTAGAGCCGGCGAGAACAGTGAACTCCCGGCACATCATTTTCAGAGGTTTTTCACTACTCAGGTTAAACATCTGAATGGGCCCCGGTCTGGATGGGCCTGGGTCCCCTTGCCTTGGTGGGTTCCAGGGGGCGGGGGTGCCTACTGGGGTCAGCAGGGGGAGCTGGCCCCAGGGAGAGGCTGCTTGCCCTTCTCTTCCTTCTCTCCCCTTCCCCGACTGCCTCCCTCTTCCCGCTCCACCACACCCACCCACACATGCAGGGCCTTGGGGTGCAGGAGGCATCCCGCCCCCCCTTCTGTCCCCTTCTGGCCACCTGTGCCTCAATTTTTTTTCCACAACTTAGACATCCACATTACTCACACTCTCATAACACATACATATAGGGCCTTGGGGGTGGGCACGTTACACAGCGTCCGGAGGACAGTCTGTGTATTCAACCTCACCTCTGGCGTCGATGCCCACCTCTTAATTTTAAATGCATGTAGACATTGAGGGTTCTCGGGAGAGGCCGTGCCGACACCTGCTTCTCGCTGGCAGAAAGCACCATGCCCTCCCGTGTTTTAAATACACTTTAGAACAACACGCAGCAACACTACACATGAGTGGAGGAGGTAGGTAGGTATGGGGTCTTCACTCACCCCTGTTCTCTGTTAGCCATCAGGGCGGAGGGGCTGGGTGGAGGAGTTGGCCGTCCGATTGGGTTCTGGGATATGAGGCCTCCCTGCTGCTGCGGGGCCCGGGACGGTCTGCTTGTCTCCACCCTATGGGAAAGGGTAACATCTCCTCTGGCTGCGAGGGTACCTGGACCTGGGGTATAGAGTATGTTTGGGGAGTGTGATTGTGTGTAGTACAATGTCCATTTGTGTCTGTCTTTACTTTGGGTGAGTGCTGAGTATTTGTATATATGTGCATGAGGGTGGGAATGCATGTTTGTGTCTGTGTGTGCCTGTTTGTCTGTGTCTATATGTCAGGTCAGATCTCTGACTCCACCTCTTTGGGAACATCCCAGGCCCTCCAAAGTATGGAGGCCTATCTCCCCTCACCACACTTTCTGCCGGTGGCTGATGCCCTCAGGCATCGGTGCGTTAGTGGTTCTTGGTGTGTGGGGCTGGGCGCTCAGGTATGTACCAGCTCACTCCGGGGTGTGGCGGCCCCTCAGGCCTCCGGCCACTGGGCCTGTGGCTCGGTTCACTCTGGCACAGCTGGCTTCTTTCTAATTTTAGAAAGAACCCAAAAAAGTGAATGTACACCAAATTTACTTTTTGCAGATAGAATACTTTAATTAGCCAATTTTAACAGGGGCAAGTCAAACCACTTAATCAAATAATAATAATCAGAACATCTTAATGATTTTAAAAATTCAAATTCATACATTTTTTTATATAATCAAAACAAAACTGAAATATCTGCTATCGGTCTTGAAGTTGTTTAGGAGAGGAGGGAGACAACTACCTGGCCGCAGATGAAGTCTTCTTCTAGCCATGCAAGATGAAGCCCATTTGATTCAATATAGAACTCCATTTAAAATTCCCAAAACTTCCTATAAATTCCAATCCAATATGGCGCTGGTGAGCATAGTAAATGCCAAAAATAATAAATTTAATTTACAGTCCAGATGGAGTGACCTAGATCTCTAAAATGAAAAATATACTTGTTTAACAAAAATATGTTTAACAAAATTATTTTTACGTTGTAATCTGAGTGCCAGCTAGAAACTCCAGAAATTTGTTCTATTAGATTATCTAATAATATTTGTGTTTTTTGGTACAACTTGTCATATTTGCCAATGGAAAGCTGGAAAGCAGCTACATAGAAAATGTACACTGTAAACAAACATTCACTCACTTTGTAACGTGTGTGTGTGTGTGTGTGGGGGGGGGTCCTTTCTGTCCCATTAGTGTATTTTCCCTACTTTGCTTGCTTTCAGGTCACCTCCTTTTGGCTATTTTATATTTGGAAAGTCTTGTTGTGAAGGGGCGAAGAATATTGCAGTAAGAGACTTCATATTTTCACAGCTTATTATTTACATCTCAGACTTTACATCAAGTTTAAAAAAAATCTCATAAACTGATTAAAATTGGTATGTGACCTTTAAGTACATGCAGTATACATACAAAAAATAAAGGGAAAAAAGTGTATTCTCCCCTATTAAATTTGGATTCTGGGACCTAATGAGAGAGCTGCGTGGTGTGCAGAGTTGTAGGAGGCAGCTAAAAAGCTGCACGAACTAAATCAGAATCAGAATGCAAATACTGCATTAATCTCTGAAAAAATTATGTGGCCACAGATGGTCCAAGACAGTAAGAACAGTAACTGATTAAAATATATTAAATCATACAATATATTACAAGTTACAAAATATAACATAATTGCTTTAATATAAATATTCAAGTATATAGCACAAATTAAATGTATATGGTTGAAATTGAGCTGCCCATGTTATCAAACTGTAAACATTATCCGGCACATGTTAATAAACTTCAGCTGCCCCATCCCCACCCCCCTGCCACCTGTTCCTAGATCAAAGACTTCCCAACAAACTGACCTCAATCAGTCTCAGCCCCCACCTCTCCTCGCCACTGTCACTCAGCACCGGACACCCGCAGGGCTGCGTTCTCAGTCCCCTACTATACGCCCTGTACACATATGACTGTATACCAACCCAGCCAACCAATGTCATTGTTAAGTATGCAGATGAAACCACCGTGGTTAGGCTTATATCTGATGTAGATGAGACAGCGTACAGGGCAAAGGTAGAAAACTGAATGTCCTTAAAATAAAAGACCTCATAACGGACTTCAGGAGACACAGACAAGTCCAGTCACCTCTCATCAAAAATCGAGAACACATGGAATCTGTGTGTTTCAAGGTTTCTGTGCACCCTCATCTTATCTGATCTCACCTGGACCCACAACTCAAATGCCCTTGTAAAGAAGGACCAACAACAGCTGTGCTTCCTCCACGTCATTAGGAAGAATAAACAGGACTAGAAGCTGCTGCTGGCCTTCTACCGCTCCTTAGTTGAGAGAGTACTCTCCTAGTGCATGATTGTTTGATACGCAGGGGCCACAACTGAAAACAGGAAGGCTGCCCAGAGGGTAATTAATACTGCCCAAAAATTCCTTTCTCGGGATAAACAGGGCCATCACAGTAGACCCCTTGCCACCCACCACCTGTTTGACCCTCAACCTTCTGGTTGGCGTCTCGGGTCAGTTAGGCACTTCTTGACTGTATATATTTCTTCTGTTTGTTATGTATCCCTGCTATCTTACTATTTATATTTTATTCCTGCACAATTAGTCCCATAATTTCGCTGTACATACAATTTTGATGATGTTCAATGACAAAAAGGACTATTCTATTCAATTCTGTTGATCATAATAAATGACTGCCTGGTATAATAAGAAGCCTTGTTTAGAAATGTGGAATGCTTCTCTGAGCCACTATTTCACTGAATATCACTATCAAAGTTTGAAGCCTCAGTACAATTATTCAATTCAATTCAATTTAATTTTATTTATATAGCGCCAAATCACAACAAAAGTCGCCTCAAGGCGCTTCATAGGTACAGAGAAAAACCCAACAATCATATGACCCCCTATGAGCAAGCACTTTGCCGACAGTGGGAAGGAAAAACTCCCTTTTAACAGGAAGAAACCTCCGGCAGAACCAGGCTGAGGGAGGGGTGGCCATGTGCTCCAACCGGTTGGGGTGAGAGAAGGAAAACAGGATGAAAGACATGCTGTGGAAGAGAGACAGAGGTTAATAACAGATATGATTCAATGCAGAGAGGTCTATTAACACATACTGAGTGAGAAAGGTGACTGGAAAGGAAAAACTCAATGCATCATGGGAATCCCCGGCAGCCTACGTCTATGGACTACTTGCACTAAGGCATGTGACGTATTTCCGTTTCCAAATACAACCGCTTGGGCGTTTCCGGTATGTTTGTTTATCTATCGGTAGCTACGCTAATGTCACTTCAGAATGAGTATAAAAAGCAAAGTATTTAAAACAGAACATTTTCAAAAACAGGAGAAGAAATACTCCGAGCATTGCTGTGTCCCACTTTGTTCGGCTTCAGCCAAATTTAACAGCATACTAAGTTTTCATGACTTTCCGACCCATTCCGACTTGAGAAGACAATGGCTGGTAAACATACGCCGGGATCATTTCACGATTACCTCTCACACCAGGGTCTGCAGCAGACACTTTGCCAGTGATCAACTCATAGAGCCAACAACCCTTGATGGTCGAAGGCGGCTTATTAAAGGTGCTGTACCAACACTTTTTGAGTGGAATGGGTATAAAGTTGAACCACCGCGGCGTAGTGTTTGGGAGAGAACGGAGCGACGCCCTGAACTAGTTCCTCCTGACGATCAAGAAGAGCACAGTCTTACAAGAGAGCATGACTACTGCTCAGTCCCTGAGCCGTCTGCATTGGACATATCTGCATCAGCTGCAGAAGACCTGTCCAAAGACGTGGAGACTCTGAGGAAGGAAATACAGGAGTTACGTGTCCAGCGAGAATTTGGGTTACAGCGTTTTGCTGGCTCTGACACTGACATCCGATTCTACACCAGGTACACCTAAACTCTATTCAAGCTAACTGTTTAAAATATACCAAGGTCACCATCAGTTAAATTTCGAAAGTGTTTCCAGTCTTAATGAAAACAAAATAGATATTTACTTTTTCTCTGCTGATTGTATGTTTCATGTAGATGCTTTAGTATTTAAACGATATCCTAATGCTACAGGTAAAATACATCACCAAATAGACTCTTAATCAGACTGTGTTATACAGCATACCATTAGCATATTTGTCACAGTTTACATTATTTTTATGTCAGTGTGTAATGTTAACTAATGATTGACACAATGTTTGTCTCTCTCGTGAATAGATTTCCAAGCTATGATCATTTGATGGCATTTTGGTTTTTGATTGAGCCTTGCATCTACAAAATGATCCGGGTTTCAAGAGCCAAGTCAGCTGCCAATAGGAACGAAGAAGTGTTGACACCTGCACGCACATCAATGGTAGGTTATGGGTTTGTTGGTAGTTAGAACTAAAGGTGTAATGTTAATGTATTTATGTACAATAACATTACATTATGTACAATAGCATACATACAAAGGTGTATATATGCTAAAGGACTCAGCATCCTTTAGATACATATACCTGTGTACTACAGCACCTCATTGTTTACCCCATGGTACAGTATGGTATGCATAACCATTACAAAAGATTTAGCCAAGAAAAGCATAATTTTACTAGTTCATAGCTTAAGGAGTAACATTTTCCCTTTTGTTTTCACCTTCCAGAGGCAGCTGCTACAGCCAATTGACGAGTTCTTTCTTTTCCTGGTTTTCCTGTCAGCTGGTTTGAAGAAGAGGGACCTGGCACACCGATTTAACATACACCAGTCCACAGTGAGCTGCATTATTGCAACATGGACAAATTTTCTTGCCACTGCACTGGGGTCTCAATGCATCTGGCTTACACGTGAAGAAGTGCAAGCTTACCTCCCTGAGGAATTCAAAGATTTCTCAGACACCCAGATAATCCTTGACTGTACAGAGCTGAGGTGTCAGACACCATCCTCACCACTTCTGTGAAAGTGAAATGTACTCTTCGTACAAATCCCACTGTACGATGAAAGCCCTGGTTGGCATAGCTCCACATGGTCCAGTGACATTCATTTGTAATCTGTATGCTGGTTCGGTTAGTGACAAGGAACTATTCAAACAATCAGGCATTGCTGAGAAGTTGACTGAAGACATGGCAGTGATGGTATATAAGGGCTTCCTAATCACCGATTGTTGTAAATGCAAAGTGTACTGCCCACCTTTTCTATCTAAGCAGAAGCAGATGCCAGCATACCAGGTTAAGGAGACGCAGGCCATAGCCAGACTCAGGGTACATGTGGAGCAAGTCATTAGGAGGATAAAACAGAACAAACTTTTTGATAGCATTATTACCATGTCACATGTTTACAATATCAACCAACTGTTTGCAGTAGCATGCATGCTGTCAAATTACCAGAACACAGCATTAGTTAAAAAATGGGTTAAGTGAGACAATATGGACTTTTCCCAAGACACCAGTGCCAGTACAAGGAACTTATGGAAAATGACCTGCAGCTGAGGCCACTACAGTTGCATTTCTTCCTTGACAAAACTTGATTACAGAACTGGTACTTGAGTGCTGATAGTTGAGTTCCAGTTATTGATCATTCTAATTCATTGCAAATGTTGAATGTTAATAATACTTTTTAATTATACTACTATATTACTATTCATATTCAACAAAATTGTTTATCAAAATTATAAAGTAAATCACTAAATCGTTTCAAAATCATAGGTGACATCGTGCTTTTGTAACATCCAAAATACCATTTGTCATTTTCTTCATTCAGTTGTGTTATTGTCTAAATGTATGTCAGTATGCTAGGCATGGATTTTTAAATACTTACCATGTAAATAAGTTCTGCACAAATTCAATGTTTTAATGTGTGTTTCTAAAAAATGAAATTGATGCCATTGCTTAAATAAGAGTTTATTGATTTCACATAAAAGTAACATGTAACAACAAAAAAATTCATGAAATACATTGCAAATAAAACATCAGTTATTTTGTTCCAGCCAGCCTGAAGGATCTGTTTTCCTTTTTGCTATGTTTTCACTGTTCATTTTTCCAAACGCAGGTATCTTGGCATATATATGTAAAAAAAAAAGAAGTAGTCAGCCTTTTCTCTGATTGCAATGTGCACATCTGTATCCATGTATATTCTTTGCACTAGGTAGTCCTCTTGTGCCCACACAACAAAGTCACACCACTGCATCCCACTGATGAGCAGTTGTCCTTGCACTTGCCAGTAATATGTGTGGCTCTTTTTTAGTTTAGGGGTACCACATTCCATCTGCACATATTTGCAGTCAATAACATTTTGTACATTGGGACATTTGAATTCGACGAGGCCAAACTGGGGGTATTCATTGGGGTCAAAAACAACACCATCAGGAGATGCAGCAAGCCAGGAGGCAATGGGGTGAATGACCAGGCCACAGGGTGAGTAGTTAACATTCATTAGCCTACTATACTCTGCTGCTATTGCAGGCTCCATCTCAGTTCCTCTCCTCATGTCTGCTGTCTGCCTTGTTCCCTTCAATATACGCTCTGCTAGTGACTCTGCCGAGCTCTGGCCTCTGACGTGACACACCTCCCGAAACTTAGAGGCAGTCACTCTGAGCCTGCAGAGCTGATGCCACTCAGATGAAGAGCTTTGCTCACGTGTAGCTTCCTCTATTTTGTGAGCCATTTCCAGAGTTACAGACAAGCTTTTCAGATGCAGAAGCTCTTCTTCTGAGCACACAAACACACAATCTGATGGCAAGATGTCATACCCCTCCAGAGGCAAGTGCGGGGTTGGTGGTGCATCACGGTGTAGTGTGATGTACCGGGTTGTCAAAACCGGCTGCTGATATGACAGAACACTGCCCTCCTGCACCAGCCCAAAAGCACTTTCCACAAGGGGCTTGTCAGGTGTCATGTTCATTGTGGTCACAAGTGGCCTGTCCTCAATATTAAATTTTGCATATGCCTCCGTTATTCTGAACAAGCAAGGATCTGGTAACGGAGCCACCATGCCTCTGTAGAAGCCACTCCTAAAGAAAACATCAATGACAATAATGCAAGGAAGAAGGTTATTATACTGAACAACAACTAAACTAAAAACTAAAAGGTGTAAAAGAGTGGTGCATAAGTTAGAGACTGGGATGTATATGTACATGACTGAGTTAGCCGTCTTCAGAAAGTGTAATGTTGTATGTAAATTAATACCTATTCTGACACATGTATGTATGAACAAATAGCAACATGCATTTGTAACACAGGAAACCAAATTTTACAAATCTAATTACCGTACTCCAGTCTGGGCCATCCTATTTGGTACCGGCTTAGTGAAGATCATGGAGTTGATGGGTCCTGGCTTCACACCCTAACAGAAGACACATTTACTATGGATGGTGTTGCTGTTCATATGTAAACATGGACTAATTCAAAAACTTTAACCTCATTTAAATTACCACTGTCCGTGGCTTGTGCCATTGCTGTTCAGATTCCGTGCAGCTATGCACAGGGGGGACAACCGGCACTCTGAGTTGTGAGTAGTGTGCTGTTTGGAAGAGCAGTGCCACAGTGTGATTGCACATAACAGCGCCTGCCACACAGGAGCACTGGGTATGTGTCAGTACCACTGGCGATGAATCCAGAAGCTTAATCTACGAAGAAAGAACGAAAATTTAAAATGTAACATCATCTTCATGGAAGAGCCGAACAGGAACATAGTTCAGTGTTATGGTTACTGACCCCTACAGGCTTACCCTCCTAAATGCTTAGTGTTTCCTTCTCTCCCTATTAAAACAACTTGACCATCCTTGATAACTGTAATAACTTAGATTGTGTATACTTGCAGTATTAACTTGGTGTCAAATGTTTCTGATCACCCAAACACACGTTGATTAAACTATCTGACTAGTCAAATTAGGAGTGATAAAGCAGGGAGACAAGGAAAACATTTAAGTTGATGGGCCTTTAGGAATGCACTTAACTAATGCTTAAATGAACTGAACCCCACTGAACGGGGATTAACAACTTTACACAGCTTCCTGCCTACACTTAGTCTGTGTGGTGCCTCACTCTTCCTCATTGACCTGTAGCACAGGGCTCTCACACCGACCTCCCCTGACAACCTGTCTTTATTGGACACTGAATAAAGACACAAGTACCATTAGCATTATTTCTGTATTACTCATGTCAGCACGTCTTAAACATATGTACTTTAGACTTAGCAAGAGTAGCATTAGGTAGTTAACTACCTCCTTAGTTAGCCAACTACCTAATGCTATTATAACAGTGTCTAACAACAAAAGTGACATTAGTTAAGAAAACCTCAACTATAGTTTTGGACGACATAAAACACCATTTAAGAAAACATGTAATGTAGAGAATTGACATCAAATGAAGGACATAGCGGAGTAACGTAGTGTTTGCATTTGACGTTAGCTAATGTTTCTTTGTTGGTTAATTTACGTTTTCTTACCTTGGTAGCTGTGTATATATGATGCAGCATATAACTTAAATCCTTTATCTAATTTGCTGGCTGGGGTAGTCGTCACTCTGCAAATCCGATGAACATCAGTGATGTTCAATTTTGGGAGCTCTTGTAGGCAGCGAGTGTAGAACGTCGCCATGGTTTAACCATAGCGGAAGCACTGGGGCAGGACTACATAGAACGCGGAAGTGATTGTGCAAGTAGTCCATTGCAGCATAACTAAGGGAGGATTCAGGGTCACCTGGTCCAGCCCTAACTATATGCTTTAGCAAAAAGGAAAGTTTTAAGCCTAATCTTGAAAGTAGAGATAGTGTCTGTCTCCCGAATCCAAACTGGAAGCTGGTTCCACAGAAGAGGGGCCTGAAAACTGAAGGCTCTCCCTCCCATTCTACTTTTAAATACTCTAGGAACAACAAGTAGGCCTGCAGTGCGAGAGCGAAGTGCTCTAATAGGGTGATATGGTACTACAAGGTCATTAAGATAAGATGGGGCCTGATTATTTAAGACCTTGTATGTGAGGAGCAGGATTTTGAATTCAATTCTGGATTTAACAGGAAGCCAATGAAGGGAAGCCAAAACAGGAGAGTACTGTCAGTACTCTTGCTGCAGCATTTTGGATTAGCTGAAGGCTTTTCAGTGAGTTTTTAGGACATCCTGATAATAATGAATTACAATAGTCCAGCCTGGAAGTAATAAATGCATGAACTAGTTTTTCAGCGTCACTAAGAGACAGGATTTTTCTAAATTTAGAGATGTTGCGTAAATGGAAGAAAGCAGTCTTACATATTTGTTTAATATGTGCATTGAAGGACATGTCTTGGTCAAAAATGACTCCAAGGTTCCTCACAGTGTTACTGGAGGCCAAGGTAATGCCATCCAGAGTAAGAATCTGGTTAGATACCATATTTCTAAGATTTTCAGGGCCGAGTACAATAACCTCAGTTTTATCTGAATTAAGAAGCAGAAAGTTAGCGGCCATCCAGGTCTTTATGTCTTTAAGACATTCCTGCAGTTTAACTAATTGGTGTGTGTTATCTGGCTTTATGGATAGATAGAGCTGCATGTCATCTGCATAGCAGTGAAAAACCCTGTGGAACAACATAATTGACCTTAGTGTGTGAAGAGGACTCTCCATTTACATGTACAAATTGGAGTCTATTAGATAGATATGATACAAACCACTGCAGTACAGTACCTGTAATACCTACAGCATGTTCTAATCGCTCTAATAGGATATTATGGTCAACAGTATCAAGCACTGCACTAAGGTCTAGCAGGACAAGCACAGAGATGAGTCCACTGTCAGAGGCCATAAGAAGATCATTTGTAACCTTCACTAAAGCTGTTTCTGTGCTGTGATGAGCTCTGAAACCTGACTGAAACTCTTCAAATAAGCCATTCCTCTGCAGATGATCTGTTAGCTGTTTGACAACTACTCTTTCAAGGATTTTTGATATGAAAGGAAGGTTGGAGATTGGCCTATAATTAGCTAAGACTGCTGGGTCTAGAGATGGCTTTTTGAGTAAAGGTTTAACTACAGCCACCTTGAAGGCCTGTGGTACATAGCCGATTATTAGAGATAGGTTGATCATATTTAAGATCGAAGAATTAATTAATGGCAGGACTTCTTTGAGCAGTTTTGTAGGAATGGGGTCTAAAAGACACGTTGATGGTTTGGAGGAAGTAATTATTGAAGTTAACTCAGAAAGATCAGTTGGAGTAAAAGAGTCTAACTTAACATCAATGGTACTAAGAGTAGCTGTAGAAGATATTACATCTGTGGGATGATTATTGGTAATTTTTTCTCTAATGATAAGAATTTTATTTGTGAAGAAGTTCATGAAGTCATTACTAGTTAGCGTTAAAGGGATGCTAAGCTCAAAAGAGCTCTGACTTTTTGTCAGCCTGGCTACAGTGCTGAAGAGAAACCTAGGGTTGTCCTTATTTTCTTCAATCAGTGACGAATAGAAAGATGTTCTGGCTTTGCGGAGGGCTTTCTTATAAATCAGCAAAATATTTCTCTAGGCTAAATGATGATCCTCTAAATTTGTGACACGCCATTTCCTCTCCAGCTTACGAGTCATCTGCTTTAGGCTACGTGTTTGAGAATTATACCACGGAGTCAGGTACTTCTGATTTGAGACCTTAGTTTTCACAGGAGCTACAGTATCCAGAGTCATACGTAGTGAGGAGGTAAAATTATTAACAAGATAATCGACCTCTGTTGGGGTAGCGTTCAGGTAGCTGCTCTGCTCTATGTTGGTACAGGCCATTTAAGATGATAACAGTGGGTGGATTATATTATTAAACTTAGTTACAGTGCTTTCAGAAAGACATCTACTGTGATAACGTCTACTCTCCACTGCTGTGTAATCAATTATTGTAAATGTAAATGTTATCAGGAAATGATCAGACAGGAGAGGGTTTTCAGGAAACACTGTTAAATGTTCAGTTTCTATTCCATATGTTAAAATAAGATCTAGAATGTGATTAAAGTGGTGGGTGGGTTCTTTTACATTTTGAGAGAAGCCAATTGAGTCTAATAACAGATTAAATGCCATGTTGAGGCTGTCATTAGCATCTACATGGATGTTAAAATCACCCACAATAATTATTTTATCTGAGCTGAGAACTAAATCAGATAAAAAGTCTGAGAAATCAGAGAGAAACTCTGTGTAAGGCCCAGGTGGACGATATATGATAACAAGTAACACTGGTTTCTGAGTTTTACAGCTGGGGTGGACAAGGTTAAGCATCAGGCTTTCAAATGAATTAAAAGTCTGTCTTGGTCTTTCGTTAATTAATAGGCTGGTATGAAAAATTGCTGCCACACCGCCCCCTCGGCCTGTGCTTCAAGATTTCTGGTAGTTAGAATGACTCGGGGGTGTTGATTCATTTAAACTAACATAATCATCCGGCTGCAACCAGGTTTCTGTAAGGCAGAGTAAATCGATTTGTTGATCAATTATTAAGTCATGTACTAACAGAGACTTGGAGGAGAGAGACCTAATATTTAATAATCCACATTTCACTGTTTTACTCTTTGGTTCAGATGTGGATACTGTATTGTTCTTTCTTTGTGATTTTTTATGTTTAAGTTGTTTATTGCTGGTTTTTAGTTTGTTTTTTGTCTGTTTGGGAGCTGACACAGTCTCAATGGAGATGGGTTTTTATCCAACTTATCCAAAGCACAATTGCTTTGGACATTTCAGTGTTTCACAAATAAGAAATACAATTTTGTTTAATTCTGCACTTCCCAGTTCTAGTCATAATACTAAGCCATAAAATTTAATCACATCTGTTTTCAATACAAACAATTCCATCTTATTTATATAACACCAAATCAAAATCAAAGGTGCTACTACAGGAATACAGAAAAAAACATAGATGACCCCCTTTTGAGCAAGCACTTTGGCGACAATGGGAGGGGAAAACTCCCTTTTGACACCTTCGGCTGAACCAGGTTCAGGGAGGGGCAGCCCTTTGCTGCGACCAAATGGGAGTAAGGGGAGGGAGACAAGACAAAAGACATACTGTGGAAGAGAACCAGAGATTATTTATAAATTTGGCCAGATTTCTGCAAATGAGAGCTGCTCCATTCAAACTGAGATGGATGCCACTTATCCTAACAAGACCAAGGTTTTCTCAAAATTTCTCAATTACCTATAAAGCCCACATCATTTTTGGAAGAAGGTTAACCCAGCACTATCTTCAAAAGAATACTCCAGACCTTTCTCCCATTTGGTTCTGACAATAAGTGATTCGTTCTCTGAGAGAGTTAAGATCTCAAGCACATGGTGTGTTAACAGTTTTGAGGTGATACTGAGATAAGGGCTATTTGTTGTAGGTTACGATGTCTTGTTAAACAGCTGGAGAAGGGAGAAGCATCTGTGGTGGAGCTGAAGAAAAACCTGGAGTTTGCAGCCTGTCTCCTTGAATCTCTCTGTTCTGAGGAAAACAGGTAAGGAGCTTTCAGCTAATTTTCCCACGTATAGACTTTAATCAGTGGTGGAAAAATAAAATAGTCAGTATTACAATAACACAATGTAATATTCACAATGCAATAAAGCATTTTAAAATGTTGCGCAACGCCAAACATATGAGGCCTGGGGGCTTGAGGGTCCTGCGCAGTATCTTTGCTGTTCCTAGGAGTGTGCTCTTCTGGACAAAGAAGTCTTCCTCTGCTTGTCCACCACTACTATGTCCGGGTGGTTAGCCATCACCAGCTTGTCCGTCTGTATCTTTAAGTCCCACAAGATCTTAGTTTGGTCATTCTTGACTAGCCTAGGGGGCGTCTCCCATTTTGACCAGTTTTCATGGCCTCAGGCATGACAGAAATGACAGTACTGCTCCTTGTGGCTGTCTATCTTGTATCCAAGCATCTACTGTTCACTGTGGTATAGATCAGCTCATTAGTCTCATTAATGGTCGCAGCAGGGATTGTGCGTAGTGCTGCATTCACGTCTTATAGTAGAGGGTATGTCACATAACCTTGGTAACCGGCTAAAGAGGGTCCAGGTTTCCACCTTCACTATGATCCTATGTTTTATGTCAGTTCCTCTCGCACTTAACAATCCTGAGCACTAGTTGTTTCGCCATCAGTCTGGCTGGGTATTGAAGGTCCCACATCCTCTTTATGTAACCCCTTATGGGTTACTTGCCCAGTAGCTTAGCAGCATTCCAACAGCGTCCTCATCTCTTCTAAACTTGTGTCTTCATGTTACAGTAGCCCACCTCTCATCTGTCACAGGCTGTAGTAGGACTCAGGCGCAGAGCAGAGTTCAATGCAAGGAACAATGCTTATTTACAAAGTCACCAAGTGCAGATATATACAGTGCACTGTAAAATCTAATTAGTTCACAGAACTCAAAAAACTATGCAAACTCGTTGCCTCAAAAAAAATTGAGTAAAGTTTTACTTAAGATGATTAAACTAGGGCAACTTGCCCATTTTGAGTACAGAGTAAAAACCTATTTAGTTTCCAGAACTCAAAAAAAAAAAAAAAAAAAATGCAAACTCGTTGCCTCAATAAAAAAAAGTAAAGCTTACTTAAGACTGTTAGGACAACTTATTCATTGCAAGTATGCAGTATTAAGAATAACTTGATATTTCTGACTGTACAATACTAATTGTTAATGTTAAAATCAGCCCAACTATTTTCAAATGCAAGAAAGTATAACAGCCAACATACTGGACACTGTTCTCTTGAACAACAAACAATTATATTGCCATTACTGTTATAATCTTACAATGAAACAAAGTCTCTGATTTAATTATTCTGAAAATAAGTTTAGGCCTACCACAAGTTTGTTTTGTACTTATTATATAATCAAAATAAAATATTTGTTGTTCTGTCACAAGTGCAGTCTCTATTTTAAACAACACATTTGTTTTTCATTCCAACACAGGCGCTGGAATGTTGTAATATTTTAAGGATGGCTTGTTTCCAGTCCAGGTATTACTGCCTGAATGACTATCATAGATCGAGGTGATCCAAATGTAAGTGCAGAAGAAAGTCTTTAACTTCCCTTAAGTACAGTGGCAGTGGATGTGGGTTGGAGATGCAATGAGCTTGAACCTGCAGGCGACCATCTTCACTGACCACACCATCTGTGACGGAGGACTCATCTCTCCTGGTGTCCTGCAAGCAAACAATCATATTTTTTGGAAAATGAACTTAATTGCTTTCTTAAAACATTTTTTTCTGCATTTGGTATAGAAAATACTCCAATTTAGACAATCTCAGGCTCCCTCCCCACCAGAGAGGTGACATTCAATGTCCCACTTGTCAGACTGGATAGCCCTGACCACCACCCGACACACAATAATGTCATGAAAGCATCATTTTAAAAAGGGCTATGCAAACATGGTAAATAACTTTCATTCTAATGATCTGCAAAATGATTTGGGCACAAAACAAATTTTGCTGTTAGAAAACTTGTACACTTCACTGTATACAGTGTAGACCCTCTAAACTAAGTTTGGGGGGGATGTGATCTTTCAAGAAATGCAGACCAAACTGTTGTTGTTTGTTTACTTACACAGCATTTCTTGTAGAATTAACTGGAGTCACCAGCAACAGCATAGTGCAGTTATATCTCAAGTCTAATAACAGAAAACAGGAAAAGATCAGTAAAGAAACAACTTCCCCAAACCAAAGCACAAATAAAACAATAAGTAAAACAGGCTGATCTAAAGTATGATTAAAGTTCAGCCTGATTAATACAAATGTCACTGACAATTGCTAATATATTGGAAAACCAAAATACTTACCACTGAGTTGATGTCTTTCTGTCCAACAGCAGGAGTGCTGGTCCCGAGCCTCAAAGACAGTAAGAAGCAAGCAGAGGGAGAAAAAAAAAACAGAACATTTTTTAGAAGCTGATTTGAACCTTAATGGCTATGCAATCATTATAACTTACAACACAGAAGGTCAATGTAGACCCCATACAACCAAATTAGACTAACACACATAGTATTAAAAACACCATCTACTACTGTGTCTGAATGTGTGGTATTGGCACTGTCAGCTTAGGCCTAAAGAGATAGGTGGTCTTTTTTTAGACACATAATTTAAATATAATCATTACATGCTTGTTAAAAGCCAACTTCCAATATATAAAGTTTCTAATAAGCAAAATGACCAGATAATGACACAAGTTAAATTCCATAGTTGGATCATAAGAAACATTATTCTTTAGAAGGACAAGCTATATTACTTTATTCTCAAGTATAAAGACAACCTAGACTTTAACCATTTAACAAGCCACTAATCTGGATTATAGCTTTCACAACAAAACTTGTTTTTAAACACATTTTTTAACAAAAATACTATTGTTATTATTATTATTTAAAATGTAATTAAACCGAAAAGTGGTTAAATATAAAAGCAGTTTGCTTATGTTGTTAAAGAAAGGCTAGATTTGACATGCCACAGATGTTCAAAAGCTGCCACAAAGCATAAAAGAAAAAAAATAGACATCTCCGAAAACGTCAGAGCATTTTTGCAAATATGTGATGTCTTGATAAATTGAGCAGATATTTTAAGTTTACAGAGCTACATTCTCGCCTGAAAATATCTTAAAAGTTTATTTTGTGACCCAGAAAAAGTAATATTTAAAAGTTTGTTAGCTGCGCTCCTCCGCCATTGCCGTGTTTGAGTTTTGGACGAATTGCATTCTGGGATATTTAGCTGTACTAAGTCCCTCGAAGTCCACACAAGTCAACACTGATACGTGCTCGATAAAACGGGAGGAGCAAAAACACATCCCGGATTTTTTCACGTTCTCGGCTTCATGTGTACCTTGAATTGGAACAGTACTTGGTCTCCCACGTATCAAAAGTCCACGAGACCAGTGTTGCCAACTTAGCGACTTTGTCGCTATATTTAGCGAGTTTTCAGACCCCTTAGCGACTTTTTTTTCTAAAAAGCGACTAGCGACAAATCTGGCAACTTCTTCTGGTGTTATTGGAGACTTATTTATGATGACTTTTTGACGTGAAAACGCGTATCGCTCTTACTCTCAACAAGCAGCGGTGCTGCCATGGGCACCTCACCCGTGCCAAAGCACTCACAGGAGGAGGATAGTCCTCCCCCAGCTGCTATCAGGGCAGGAGATGTTCACACCTATGCCTCCAAACGGCAAATGAATCGCGCACGAGCGAAGCCGCTGCTCCCGCACTGACTGTAACGCAGTCAGTTCTTCTTTTACTGTTACCGTATTTTCACGACCATAAGACGCACTGTACTAAAAGGCGCAGTCTCAGTTATGTGTGCCATTACTGTATTTAACACACACATAAGGCGCACTGGATTATAGGGCGCATACAAGTACCGTATGCGTATTTAAAAATAAAGCGGGAGCAAACCTGAGTTCGGTACCTTACTCACATTTCTATTACCGGTAATCGTCATCATCAACAACACACAAGCATACAAGTGTGCATATTTAAAAATAAAGCAGGAGCAAAACTGAGTTTGGTACTCACATTTTTATTACCAGTAATCGTCATCATCAACAACACACAGGCATACAAGTGTGCATATTTAAAAATAAAGCAGGAGCAAAACTGAGTTTGGTACTCACATTTTTATTACCAGTAATCGTCATCATCAACAACACACAAGCATACAAGTGTGCGTATTTAAAAATAAAGCAGGAGCAAAATAAAGTTTGGTACTCACATTTTTATCATCAATCAAACCCATCGAAGTCCTCATCCTCTGTGTCTGAATTGAACAGCTGCGCTAAATCTCCACCAAACATGCCAGGTTCACTTTCTTCACTGTCAGAGTCACTTTCCGTGCCGTGCGGCTCCTCGGAAATGATGCCGGCTTTTGCGAAAGCTCGAACAACAGTGCCAGCAGACATGTTAGCCCAAGCATCTACAATCCATTGGCAAATTGTGGCGTAACTCGCCCGGCGCTGCCTTCCACTCTTGGTGAAACTGTGGTCTCCATCGGTCATCCATCGCTCCCACGCCGCTCGCAGCCTTACTTTGAACGGGCGGTTCACACCGATGTCCAGCGGTTGGAGTTCCTTTGTCAGGCCTCCCGGAATGACAGCAAGCTCAGAGTTCATTTGTTTCACTAGTTTTTTCACATCGGCTGTGAGATGGGCACGCATAGAGTCACAGATTAAGAGCGATGGTGATGCGTGGAAAAAACCACCTGGTCTCCTTACATACACCTCCCTCAGCCACTCTTTCATCATTTCCTCATCCATCCAGCCCTTTTCATTTGCCTTAATGATGATTCCTGCTGGAAACTTCTCTTTAGGCAAAGTCTTTCGCTTAAAAATCACCATAGGCGGCAGTTTCTGTCCATTAGCATGGCAGCCAAGCACAACAGTAAAAGAAGACTTTTCATACCCCGTTGTGCGTATCGCTACCGTGCTGGTCCCCTTCTTCTCCACAGTGTGACTCACCGGGATGTCAAAAGTGAGCGGGACCTCGTCTATGTTTGTGATGTGGCTGGGCTGGATGTTTTTGTCGCCGATGTGTTTGCTGCAGTAGGAGCGGAAGATGGCCAGCTTTTCCTTATACCGGTAATCCGCTGGAAGTTGCTGCGCTACCGTAGTCCTGGTCCGGATGGAAAAATGGCACCGTTTCATAAAACGAAAGCACCAAGACGGGCCTCCTTGGAAATGTTCAATGTTCATCTCTTCAGCTAGTGAAACTGCTTTTAGCCGAATGGTGACCGTCGAAATGCTTCTCCCGCTCGTTCTTTGCTCGATGATCCACCGCTCGAGTCTTTCCTCCAACTCGGGCCACCTCGCCTTATGTCCGCGGAAACTCAGCTGCGTTTTCTTGACCTGCCGGAGCTTGTTTTCTAGCTTCCTCCATTTGCGAACCATCGATTGGTTAATCTTAAATTCTCTCGCCGCTGCTCGATTTCCATGTTCCTCCGCGTAGCTGATGGCCTCCAGTTTAAACTGTGCTTCATAAGCGTGTCTCTTTGCCATTTTCAGGGTTGTTAAAACAACGATGTCCTGCATAACGCACATACCTGTTCTTTTATACAGGTATGTGCGATAAAGTCAACGCCCACACTTCACCCTTTAGCGTTCTCATGGTGTTCTCTACTACGTCCTCATTACAACACACAGGGCGCACTGCGCTATAGGGTGTGCCGTACTTTTTGAAGAAAATCTAAGACTTTTAAATGCGCCTTATGGTCGTGAAAATACGGTATGTTGTTTTGTGGATCACAAGGTTTTAAACTACTTATAAACACACACTCACACACACACACACAAAGTAACTCCACCAGAGTGCCAATTTCGGGTCACTTTTGCCGGTCCAAACCCGGATAAAGGAGCAGGGTTGGAATTATGACATTAAAAAACAATAATTACTAAAAGAAATTTAATTTGTACTTCTAAATAAATTCTAACTGCATTTAGGACGTTTTTTACTCACTTTATGTCTCTTCCACGATGTTATTTCTCTCTCCAACAACGTGGGTTACAATTACATTAGCGTGACCAATTATGCAAATTAGGCGATGACATCATTTAGTGACTTCCTGCGACTTTTAGGACAGCCAATAGCGATTTTCCTTACTGAGGAGTTGGCAACACTGCACGAGACCACAAGTACACACAAGTACGCATACACAGGCTTCGACAACTGCAGCCGACAAATGCGATCCTCCTTTTCCCCAGATTACCCTTTCTGGGTCACAAAATAAATTTAAGATATTTTCAGGTGAGAATGTAGCTGTGTAATGCTCAAATATCTACTTAATTTATTAAAATATCACATATTTGCAAAAGTGCTTTGACGTTTTCGGAGAGCTCTGTTATCCACCAGCGCGATAGGTGACCGGGAGGTCAAGGCTCAATTGAGTTGATCAGCGTTTTTGCATAAAAAGTACTGGTAACTTACTTAAATTGAGTTCTAATAATAAATAGATAAAAATTGAGTTCAGCCTACTTAATATTTTTAATTAAACACAATATTAGATTTTACAGTGTGGGGGGAATAGCGGGGATCCAAGGTCCAAAGGGAAAGTCCGGGAAGGGAATCACATTCACTCTCGCTCCTCTCTTCACAAAGGTTCACACATCGGGTGGGTCACGGGTCCGGCGAAACTGTGCACAGGTAAAGGTCGGTTACGCTGTAACGCAGAAAATCACAAGGAAAATTCACAGAGCTAGAGATACACAATGAGGTTCCCTAACGTGTCTTGCACAATCATCCAGCGATGAGACTGTCTGCGTCCCGGCCTTAAGTGTCCAACCCGTAATTGGAGCCTGATGAGAGACAGGTGTGTGTGCGCCGAGGGCGGGAGCCTGCAGTGAGCTCCGCCCCGGCAGGGAGGCGAGAGGAGAACGTACACAAAAACACATGTGGCCTTGTGGGGCCGGCCGGGCAGACACGGTGACCATGACATCATCAGTGTGTCCTGGTTCCTGAACACTTGATGCAGACCCTGTTAATCCAGGTGACATGTGAGTCGGTATGGCTTCAGTTTTTTTTTGTCTCTTGCTTATATCCGAGGAAGGCTTGGTTATATTGGGGGGGGGGGGGGTCGTCTAGCCTAGGGACCCTTACTGGATAAAGATGCTCTGGTTGGGACTTGAATTCCTGACCTGACCCTGAAGTTTCAAAGGTGTCTAGTTTTACCAGCATAGAGGATGGCACTGGCCACAGCATACTCATAAAAAGTCCTGAGCATTGTCACTCACGGGTTTCTCTACAAATAATTTTCATTTATTTTATTTTATTTTATTTTATTTTATTTATGTTTGGTCACAACTTGCCATTTTAAAGTGCTGTTTTAATTAAAGTTGGCTTGGCTTGGTTCATTTAAGATGAGGATGATAGATTAATTATTTTAGAAGATGAAAATGTACATTCAGTGTTTTTGCGAATGGTCTTGCAGACAACTGGGGAGCCAAGATGATGAGCTGAGTGATATCCAGTCAGACTCTGTACCACTGGAGGTTCGTGACTGGTTGGCCTCCACTTTTACACGGCAGAGAACCCTGTTGCTGCACCACAGTGAAGACAAACCACACTTTCGCAGCATCGTCCGTGCAGTACAGGCTGGGATCTTTGTGGAGAGGTTTGGCTTAAGATAACTAGTCAAGTTACAAGTCAAAATACAAGTCAGTTTAACAAGTCAGCATAGTGTTAAAATCTCCCAATTCTTTTCATCTTTGGGCTAAAGGAAGGACAATACTCGGTGTATAAATGCTCAATCAACAATTATTTATTTCCATACAATTTAACACTTATGAGCACAAACCATCCGGATGGGGAGACATGCATGAAGAGGGTCACAGCAAATCTCAAAATGGTGGAGGGTTACTCAGCCTCTTATAGCCTCTAGTGGCCCCCACCTAGTCGTAAAATCCTAAACATTCAATTCTTTCTCTCTTACGGCACCGAAGTGGCGGCCTTGGCTCCCTGTTTTATCTCCTCCTGATGAGATGGGGCAGAAAACCTCTCCGGTATGTTCTGTTCTCTTCTAATCAGACAAATAAGGCCATAACTCTCTGAAAACGGTATTTCTTATAACTCCGCAGTACAATACATGATACGTCAACTCAAAACCACAAATGTTATATTTGACAACTTGTGACACAATTAAAAGGACACTGGCTTCCATCTTCTCCCCGGTGGTTTCCCGCAAGCTAGCTCAGCTCTCGCATCGTGCACCTGCTTCTTCATCAAACAGTCACGTACACCAACATAAAACTGCAACCCTAGCAAAACATGCTTAAACTTTCACCTACAAATGAACCTCTCTAACTGTATGTGGGTGTATGTGTGTGTGTGTATGTCTGTGCATGTATGATCCTTGCGCTGCACCTTCTTTGACCTCTCTGCTTATGCAACCAGGCTGAGGCCATCCTGAGTGTGATGATCTTGACTTATATGTAAAATGTATTAAACAACTGTTTCAATCAAGAACCTCTACTAAAAGCTTAATCAAAAGATATAGATACATAAAAGACACTAAAGAATAACCTAATTGTTCATAACCTGCTCAAAATACTTCTGTATACGTCTGTAGTCAGACTCTGCTTTTGGTTTCACTTTTGCAAAGCATGGCATTTCCTGTCAGCCTGCAACTCAGTCTAGTCTGAAGTCTGGACTTCAGTGTAAGAGTATAAAAACATTCAAAAGCATTTAGGATTATAGAATCAACTCAATAGTTTAATGTGGTTCTTACTGGACCTATAATAAAGACTAATATGATACCAATATGTTTGAACATCTGAATGCAATATCAAAACTGTTATTAATGAAATGGTAATGATGATTATAAAAATAGCAGCAAATAATAGCAGCAAAATATCCATATACTCCTGACAGGCTCTAAGATGCATCATTTTGTTTCCATGGATACCACACAAACAATAGAAACGGACTGGCATTTATATAGCATTTCTCTAGACTTGATGAACACTTGTTGCAATACCAGTCACATTCAATTCAATTCAATTCAATTTTATTTATATAGCGCCAAATCACAACAAAAGTCGCCTCAAGGCGCTTTATATTGTACAGTAGATAGCACAATAATAAATACAGAGAAAAACCCAACAATCATATGACCCCCTATGAGCAAGCACTTTGGCGACAGTGGGAAGGAAAAACTCCCTTTTAACAGGAAGAAACCTCCGGCAGAACCAGGCTCAGGGAGGGGCGGCCATCTGCTGCGACCGGTTGGGGTGAAAGAAGGAAAACAGGATGAAAGACATGCTGTGGAAGAGAGACAGAGATTAATAACAGATATGATTCGATGCAGAGAGGTCTATTAGCACATAGTGAGTGAGAAAGGTGACTGGAAGGGAAAAACTCAATGCATCATGGGAATCCCCGGCAGCCTACGTCTATTGCAGCATAACTAAGGGAGGATTCAGGGTCACCTGGTCCAGCCCTAACTATATGCTTTAGCAAAAAGGAAAGTTTTAAGCCTAATCTTGAAAGTAGAGATAGTGTCTGTCTCCCGAATCCAAACTGGAAGTTGGTTCCACAGAAGAGGGGCCTGAAAACTGAAGGCTCTGCCTCCCATTCTACTTTTAAATACTCTAGGAACAACAAGTAGGCCTGCAGTGCAAGAGCGAAGTGCTCTAATAGGGTGATATGGTACTACAAGGTCATTAAGATAAGATGGGGCCTGATTATTTAAGACCTTGTATGTGAGGAGCAGGATTTTGAATTCAATTCTGGATTTAACAGGAAGCCAATGAAGGGAAGCCAAAACAGGAGAAATATGCTCTCTCTTTCTAGTCCCTGTCAGTACTCTTGCTGCAGCATTTTGGATTAGCTGAAGGCTTCTCAGCGAGTTTTTAGGACTTCCTGATAATAGTGAATTACAGTAGTCCAGCCTGGAAGTAATAAATGCATGAACTAGTTTTTCAGCATCACTCTGAGACAGGATATTTCTAATTTTAGAGATGTTGCGCAAATGGAAGAAAGCAGTCTTACATATTTGTTTAATATGTGCATTGAAGGACATGTCCTGGTCAAAAATGACTCCAAGGTTTCTCACAGTGTTACTGGAGGCCAAGGTAATGCCATCCAGAGTAAGAATCTGCTTAGATACCATATTTCTAAGATTTTCAGGGCCGAGTACAATAACCTCAGTTTTATCTGAATTAAGAAGCAGAAAGTTAGCGGCCATCCAGGTCTTTATGTCTTTAAGACATTCCTGCAGTTTAACTAATTGGTGTGTGTTACCTGGCTTCATGGATAGATAGAGCTGCGTGTCATCTGCATAGCAGTGAAAATTTATGCTATGTCTTCTAATGATGTTGCCTAAGGGAAGCATGTACAATGTAAATAGAATTGGTCCTAGCACTGAACCCTGTGGAACACCATAATTGACCTTAGTGTCTGAAGAGGACTCTCCATTTACATGTACAAACTGGAGTCTATTAGATAGATATGATACAAACCACTGCAGTGCAGTACCTGTAATACCTACAGCATGTTCTAATCGCTCTAATAGGATATTATGGTCAACAGTATCGAACGCAGCACTGAGGTCTAGCAGGACAAGCACAGAGATGAGTCCACTGTCAGAGGCCATAAGAAGATCATTTGTAACCTTCACTAAAGCTGTTTCTGTGCTGTGATGAGCTCTGAAACCTGACTGAAACGCTTCAAATAAGCCATTCCTCTGCAGATGATCAGTTAGCTGTTTGACAACTACTCTTTCAAGGATTTTTGATATGAAAGGAAGGTTGGAGATTGGCCTATAATTAGCTAAGACAGCTGGGTCTAGAGATGGCTTTTTAAGTAAAGGTTTAACTACAGCCACCTTGAAGGCCTGTGGTACATAGCCGATTATTAGAGATAGGTTGATCATATTTAAGATCGAAGAATTAATTAATGGCAGGACTTCTTTGAGCAGTTTTGTAGGAATGGGGTCTAAAAGACACGTTGATGGTTTGGAGGAATTAATTATTGAAGTTAACTCAGAAAGATCAATTGGAGAAAAAGAGTCTAACTTAACATTGATGGTACTAAGAGTAGCTGTAGATAATATTACATCTGTGGGATGATTATTGGTAAGTTTTTCTCTAATGATAAAAATTTTATTTGTGAAGAAGTTCATGAAGTCATTACTAGTTAACGTTAAAGGGATGGTTGGCTCAGTAGAGCTCTGACTTTTTGTCAGCCTGGCTACAGTGCTGAAGAGAAACCTGGGGTTGTTCTTATTTTCTTCAATCAGTGACGAATAGTAAGATGTTCTGGCTTTGCGGAGGGCTTTCTTATAAAGCAGCAAACTATTTCTCCAGGCTAAATGATGATCCTCTAAATTTGTGACACGCCATTTCCTCTCCAGCTTACGAGTTATCTGCTTTAGGCTACGTGTTTGAGAATTATACCACGGAGTCAGGGACTTTGGATTTGAGGCCTTAGTTTTCACAGGAGCTACAGTATCCAGAGTCGTACGTAGTGAGGAGGTAAAATTATTAACAAGATAATCGACCTCTGTTGGAGTAGCGTTCAGATAGCTGCTCTGCTCTATGTTGGTACAGGGCATTGAAGATGATAACAGTGGGTGGATTATATTCTTAAACTTAGTTACAGCACTTTCAGAAAGACATCTACTTTGATAAAGTCTACTCTCCACTGCTGTGTAATCAATTATTGTAAATGTAAATGTTATCAGGAAATGATCAGACAGCAGAGGGTTTTCAGGAAACACTGTTAAATATTCAGTTTCTATGCCATATGTTAAAACAAGATCTAGAGTGTGATTAAAGTGGTGGGTGGGTTCTTTTACATTTTGAGAGAAGCCAATTGAGTCTAATAACAGATTAAATGCGATGTTGAGGCTGTCATTTTTAGCATCTACATGGATGTTAAAATCACCCACAATAATTATTTTATCTGAGCTGAGCACTAAATCAGATAAAAAGTCTGAGAAATCAGAGAGAAACTCTGTGTAAGGCCCAGGTGGACGATAGATGATAACAAGTAAGACTGGTTTCTGAGTTTTACAGCTGGGGTGGACGAGGCTAAGCATCAGGCTTTCAAATGAATTAAAAGTCTGTCTTGGTCTTTCGTTAATTAATAGGCTGGTGTGAAAAATTGCTGCCACACCGCCCCCTCGGCCTGTGCTTCGGGATTTCTGGTAGTTAGAATGACTCGGGGGTGTTGATTCATTTAAACTAACATACTCATCCTGCTGCAACCAGGTTTCTGTAAGGCAGAGTAAATCGATTTGTTGATCAATTATTAAGTCATGTACTAACAGAGACTTGGAGGAGAGAGACCTAATATTTAATAATCCACATTTCACTGTTTTACTCTCCAAGTCACATGCACCAATTAGAATTAATCTTAAATCTATCTTGATGTTCATTAGCTATCTTACATCCTACAGTTAATTGAGAATCAGCAGTTAACCTAACAACTTGTCTCTGGGCTCTTAGGATACTGGAGTGATCAGAGAAAATCTGTTTAGTATCTAGTAATAGCTTTGAATTACCTTTTTACCTCTGAATAGCATATTATGGCCACAACTCAGGTCAACAGATATTATATTAGAATGGCTTGGGAGCCAATCCGAACCACTCAGTACAACAAATATTATTCTCAAAATAAGTTACGCAGATTACAGAAGTAATGCCAGAAATATAAACATTACTTTATCAATATAGAAAATGAAATGGTAAAAAAAATTGAGGTTGACAAGGCTTTAATAGAATATACTTATTTTGCCCCTTAGACTGAATAACAATTTAGAATAAACAAAAGCTAATCTTTCTTTATTATTTGGCCTAATATTGCAGTACTGCTTCAAAACTCTGGGGATCTTCTGTTTTGGGGATGGATGTTTTTTTAATATTGCCTTTGATATTACTTCTTTTCTATCATCTGAAAATGTCAGAAAATAAATGTAACATATTCAAATTAATAAATGAGTTACTATACTATACTGGCATAGTGCATTAGTTCATTTGGTGTGTGCTTGTGTTGCTGTGTGCTTTTGTCTGTGGGTTACAGGATGTTCAGACGAACCTCCAACATGACTGGTCTCAGTTATTCCCTAAATGTCATCACTATGCTTAAGGTATAAATGCACATGTACTTGGTGATGGTGATGTATGTGATTCTGCATTCAGTTTTAATCCCAGTATTAAAATGTCATGAGCAAGTTATACAATAGAGTTAAAAGATTAAGGCCAGGGAAAAAGTCTTCTGTCTACCATACTAATATGCAGGAACAGAAACTGCCATTTTGTGTATGACTTAATTAGGACAAGGTACACAAGGAAACACTTGTTTATGTTATTCAAATGATAATAAAACTGGTTTCTATGTGTCTGTAGCATGTAGATATGTGGTCGTTTGATGTGTTTGCACTGAATGATGCCAGCGGAAACCATGCTCTGAAAATTGTCTTCTTTGAACTGCTCAACAGATATAACCTGATTAATCGTTTCAAGGTAAACTCAAATAAAGACAGCTTCCATGTATCATTTAAATTATTGAACCTCATATTATTTTAAGTTTTAAAGGGAATTTCTAATTCTAAAACAACAAGGTCTGCATTTTTGTTTAAGAAGTGCAATACTTTAATAACCTTGTGAAAAAATTTCCCATATAGACTATAAATGACTTTTTGTTGTTTTTTATGTGGCGTTATCTTTTGGTAAATGGTAAATGGACTGGTTCTTATATAGCGCTTTTCTACTCTTCTGAGCACTCAAAGCGCTTTAAAGTGATGTAATCATATACGACTTAACTTTGCAGTCATCATGCTTCTCTCCTGCATTGTCTCAATATCAGATTCCTACCTCTGCACTCACATCATTTGTGGAGTCACTGGAAATGGGATACAGCAAGTACAAAAATCCCTACCACAACCTGATACATGCTGCTGATGTCACACAAACGGTCCATTACCTGCTCATTAAGAGTGGAATTATGGTAAGTCTTGCTTGGTTAATGGTGATTTAAAATGTAACCAGGAAAACTGCTTTGGTTCTTTCCAGTTCTCAAAGAGAGCCTTTTTCATATCTTGAAGTAATGGGCATGCATGAAGAGGATGATGTGGACAAAATACTCATTTGCCTAATAATTCTGCACTCCCTGTACATAAATTAAAAAGGAATTTCCATCACATATGACAATCTGATAATCATAATATTGTTTTTAGTATATATATATGTGTGTATTACCAAACAACAAAAAAATCTGTGATGACTAATGTTCTGTGGCATTTGCAGGTCAGACTCATCTTGAAGTAATGGGCTCATTTTTTTCTTTACTGTTATGACCTGCTAGCAAGTGTTAGGGTTCAGAAATTGAGGAGGAAGACCAAAAATAATGACCACTGATCCTGCCGGGTGCAATTAGACGACATTTTAATGAATACACATGTGGAGTCCAACACTGTGCAGATTCAGTGTTGAACTGTCTTACAATAGTCAGAACAAAGACTTTACAGGGTTGGGGTGATACTGCTCCCCCCCCCTCTCAGACACAATACAGCATACATCAATCCAAAACCACAAACGTTCAGTTAACTTTGACATAGTTTAAAAAGTTTAAAAAGAACATTTGTCTCCGGCTCGAACCCAGGTGCTTCCCCCAGCCTCGGTGTCGCTTATCTCTGGGACATCTGGTGTACTTCCTGGAACAGACTAACACCAACTTTGCAGTTACAGCAAAACACATCTTAACTTCTTACCTACTAAATGAGTCTACTTATATGTATGTGTATGTGTGTGTCAGCTTCTGCTGCCCTTTATTTCACCCTTCACTTCATCAGCTAAACCTTGTAACCTTTCCACCAGACAGAAGGCCAGCACGTACACAACTGAAACTATGTGTGTGTATGTGTGTCTCGTCCTTAAATGCTCTCTCATCTCACCCGTTGCACTTCTGACCTTTCACCAGAACACAGGCTCATCCTTACATGTAATACCCTAATTGGAACCATATATGTAATATGTTGAGTAAATGTTTTAACCTCTACTAAAAGCTTAATCCAAAGATATAGATACATAAAAGATACTAAAGATTCATAACCTACTCAAAATACTTGCACTCAGACTCTGCTTTCGGTTTCACTTCCTGCAAAGCATGTAACTTCAAAAACATGTAACTTCCTGTCTTATTTTGGCACAGAGTTACTCTTTCACACTGCAGTCTGCATATAAACATTTAAGATTATAGATTCAACTCAACAGTTTAAAGTGGTTCTTACTGGACTTGTAATAAAAGCTTAATTGGGTGCCAATATGTTTAAACATCTAAATGCAATATCAATATTAATAATTAATGGAATAGTACTAATGATCATAAAAATAGCAGCAGAAATAGCAGCAAAATATCCTTGTAATCTCTACATTCCCCTCTCTCGACCTCTGGCACACCAGAGGTCGCCATACATTGTGTTGGGTCACTCCTCGGCCCATTCAGCTGCTTCCCTGTCCACCCATGACGTCATGGACATTAGGATCACTGTTCCCGCTCTGACCCTCTCTTGTGGAAATCTAATCCTGTAAAGGATAGAAAACACTTTTTCCCTACTACGGCTTCCCTACCTTATGTCCCTCAATTGTTCTCTTTATTCAAACCTGATTCAACCTAATATTACTCAAAACATGAACCTAATTACGTATCCGGTTTTTGACTTTTATTTCTATATATTATTCAACATTACTCATCATTTGTAAACTCTTAAAGCACTGCTTTCACGTCTCTGCAGGTGCTTCCTGCTGCTCCCCTATTCTCCCTTATCTGATCATCAACATCCTGTACTGTCGCAGCTGCATGTAACTCTGATCTAAAGTCACCTTTCACAAGAAAAATCATCATAAGCGCCTATTCTACTAAAGGATCAAAGAAAAAACAACCACTTTAATCAACTAAGTGTAAGCACATAATTAATTACTCCTCAATAAATTTCATCATAGCTAAAAGCTCCCTAAAACAACTTCTATGTGTTAACCCTAACTTCATTTTTTTTTTTTTTTTTTAAACCCACATTTCCTGTGTTATTTCGATTCTTGGTATAGCATGTTATTTCATTTTGCTGCTCTTAATGTAATGATACATTCTAATTATACTTTATCAGTCTTAACCAAAATAAATGCATTCCTTCCTTTGGTCCTTTTTTTTTTAAGCAAGAAACCTTGGTCATTTCGACAAGCGTTTGTTATTCTATAACTACATTTTATATAATAAGACTCATGTGGAGCTGCATGTGTTATCCCAATATTTTACATGTCACACAGTTTAGTTACAAGCGAAACTCCTATTCAGTTCCTCTTTTCTGTCACTTGTTAGTGGGCCAACTCAAATTCAGATAAAAGCTAAAGGAATTTCAGGCCCTTGGCCTCAAATCAATACTGTCATGTGTATTAAGAACTCCATATGTCTGTAAGCGTGTGCAATCCTTCAATAACTCAGGTCATTCTCACAGTAGATTGGCTAATCATTAACGCTAACCAAAAGTTTTTAACCCTCAAGAGACGACTCTCTGAGCCACAACTCCTTTAAAGGCACAAAATGCAGTGTGTATAAAATCATTTCTATGTATATAATCTTCAATGCTATTCATTTGGGTCAGTGACACTTTTAACATTCTCTTAAGAAGCTCTCTCCTCTACCCCAGAAATAAATCTATGTAATGTGTGTATGTGTAAGCCTGCATTATAACCACTTATCCTAGAAATCAAAAAGAAATAAAACCTTTTCTACTCCTAACATCTTCGCTAGTTTTCCCCAAAGCATATCTTTTTATTCCAAAATGTCCCACAATTTCCCTTTAAATTTGGTGTACAACTTCTCATGAACACCGGCCTTTTATCTTCTAAACAGGATTCAGTTCATTTTACTTTAAAAATAACTTTATTTAAAAATAACAATTTCTGCCTCAATACTGCCATATCTAAATTATCAAAAAACCCCAAAATGTCATTAAATGATCCTAAAACCCATTTCAAATTAAACAAATTAAACCTTAAATCCCTCTCTTTTTTGACACATCTCATGTGGCAAAAAACTCAAAATGCTTCACCCACGCTTAGGAAATTAAAACAACAAGGTTAGTCATATCATTTCTCAAAACAGCTCAGCAATCCTCCTCTCTGCTCTGGCCCTGCAACCCTGTATTTAAGGAATAAAATCAATTTAATCATCATGTCAAATCTTCTCAAAGTCCTCGCTCCATCCAGAGCCTGTATCCTTGGAACTTCCTGGAAACAAAACCTGTACTTTACATTTCATAACCAACTCTCCTCCTTTGTGATCCAATCTGTGTTATAACAAAAATAAACTTAAAACAGAACAGTTATCAATCATGTGTTACTTCAGTTAATGGTAACATAAGTTATATCAAAAAATATTTCCCCTTTTAGCATTTAGCATACACCCAACAATATAATGTAATACCATAATCTAACTCCAGTCGATAGAACAGAAATTTTACTCAAAGCAAACATCAGCAACCCAAAATCAACATCCCCAGAATTAAGTCTTCCACTCGTCCTGCTTATGACAAAAGCAAAACAAACCGAAGAAACCTTCCCCTTTCTCCTTCTGGCATGACAACACGTCTGTCCACATTCAGGCACATATATTGTCCACATTGTCCACATGTCCACATTTATTCATTCCCTCTTTGGTCCAGTCACACACATTCACACAAGATATTTTTTGCTGATACCACAGCCTTCTGCGCGAATCATCAGATGCTCCACATCAGCAAAATGAGCTCAATCATTTGTTTTATTTTGTTTTTTCCTTCTAAAAAATAGTTCTTTATGCTTTTGACTGGATTGAATCGCTACAATCCTTTTAGACAGAGACTCACAACCAATCAGGTCTCCACCGCCAATTATGATCTGGAAAGCCCACCTTATGTTCGTACTCAGTAATTTTGTCAGCGCTGTTAGTCCACTCTCTTTCAGGCCTGCTTAGAACAAAAATGAGAAAAAAGAGAGCTGATTATTAGCTCATCAAAGTACAAAACAAAATCACCTGACAGGTTTTTTCTGAGTGCACTACTACAAAAATTTCGGGCCCCTCTCAGACATGTCCATGTTTAATCAAACTCCCTCTCTTGAAATAGAAACAACAGCCTCAAAACTCTGAAACAATCTCAAAGTTCACCCATTCACTGCGACCTGGACCTCGTCAAAAGATCAAAGACCGTTTCAACAATGTCTCCCTTCCTCACTCTGCCATGTTTTCATTCAGCATAAGATGTAAACCCATTACAACAATGTATCATCACTACATTATAAATGTCCTGTCCAAATCTGCACCTCTGAACAATCCTGCCCACCGTAATCAATTATCCTGTTACTTTACCATTATATTTGTCGCCCAATAATCCTCCTCAGTCACTCCTCTGTTTCCTCAACTGAAAGCCTCAGTCACACACAGACACACAGGAAGTGTCTTCGTCACCACTCACTCCAGCTAATTTGCATAGACTCATATCTCAACAAGCCAACTTGACAAGAGAAATACATGTTTAAACCTTATCACATTATTCAATTATTTTAATTTTTTTTCTATACTCATCACTTGCTTTGATCCATCAGTGCAAGAGCACTCCTAAGTCACTCTTTTATACTACTTTAATCACTTTTCTTTTGTTTTTTCCATAGGTCACTCCCCTGTCATATAACCCCTTTGAGTCAACTTCAACTTCAAGCTTTAAGTCTATTTTATTAAACATTCACACCATTCCATCACTCATACAAGTAGCAAGCTGATCTTCATTGCGTATGCTTGTTTTCTTACCCAGGTTTAATCAATATCTATGCATTAATCTTCATGAGCTTGTCTTGTCTCTGTAAGGTTAATGCATTCTCTGTTTGTGTGTGTCATTTTTGCATCTATGGCTTCGCAGTCTCTCAGACACCTTCCCAATTTTCCAGTTAAACAGCCAGTTTTCTCCTCCCCCAAATTACTAACCCAACTTTTTGATTTCCCACCTTAAATAACAGCCCTCCTGGTCTTCAGCCAGGAGTTAGGGCTTATTTTTCAGGTTCATGGACACATCATGCTGTGAACAATTCAACCAGAAACTTGCCTTAACATATCCATTGATGTTAACCTATAATTTCCTCCGACCGCTGGAGTGGAATCTTGTAATCTCTACACAAGCCACAACATTTAAAACCTTAAAACTACCCCAAATCCTGATAAAACATTAAAGGGGATACACTGCTGCAATCCAATAGTCGGTATACCTTTGTCTTTTTTGGACAGATTTTGATCATTCTTTAGGTTTGTCTTTGGGGAATCCATTAATCTTGCAGTTCAAGAAAGACCAGTATACCTTTAAAGCAATTCTAAACACAGAACTCGTGAAACCTTAGATTTAAGTGGCTATTGAATTTTTTTTATATTAACAATTGTGTAAAGCAATATTATATACATATTTATTGCTTGTTTGTTTGTTACTACATACAAAATGCAACATCTCACTTTCTTTCAGCACTGGCTAACTGAGCTGGAGATCTTTGCCATTATTTTTGCAGCTGCCATCCATGACTATGAGCATACAGGGACTACTAATAACTTCCATATTCAGACCAGGTAATTCCTACTGAGCAACATTCAAATTATTGCAGTTTCTGAGGGGATCTAGTGTTTAGGATTTAAAAGTCGTAAATAATTTTACTTGTCAAACGCCCTCCCCAGGGAGGCCTCCTCTTCCTGAAGGGTCAGAGAGGGGTCTCTCTAGCTGTCTATTGTCCTTAATGTCTAATGGTGCCTGGGTGTCCCTGTCTATATCTAACCTACTCTACAATACTTATGTGGAATAAAGTATAAAGCACATACAGAACATGTTATCAATACAGGGAGTGCAGAATTATTAGGCAAGTTGTATTTTTGAGGAATAATCTTATTATTGAACAACAACCATGTTCTCAATGAACCCAAAAAACTCATTAATATCAAAGCTGAATGTTTTTGGAAGTAGTTTTTAGTTTGTTTTTAGTTTTAGCTATTTTAGGGGGATATCTGTGTGTGCAGGTGACTATTACTGTGCATAATTATTAGGCAACTTAACAAAAAACAAATATATATCCATTTCAATTATTTATTTTTACCAGTGAAACCAATATAATATCTCCACATTCACAAATATACATTTCTGACATTCAAAAACAAAACAAAAACAAATCAGCGACCAATATAGCCACCTTTCTTTGCAAGGACACTCAAGAGCCTGCCATCCATGGATTCTGTCAGTGTTTTGATCTGTTCACCATCAACATTGCGTGCAGCAGCAACCACAGCCTCCCAGACACTGTTCAGAGAGGTGTACTGTTTTCCCTCCTTGTAAATCTCACATTTGATGATGGACCACAGGTTCTCAATGGGGTTCAGATCAGGTGAACAAGGAGGCCATGTCATTAGTTTTTCTTCTTTTATACCCTTTCTTGCCAGCCACGCTGTGGAGTACTTGGACGTGTGTGATGGAGCATTGTCCTGCATGAAAATCATGTTTTTCTTGAAGGATGCAGACTTCTTCCTGTACCACTGCTTGAAGAAGGTGTCTTCCAGAAACTGGCAGTAGGACTGGGAGTTGAGCTTGACTCCATCCTCAACCCGAAAAGGCCCCACAAGCTCATCTTTGATGATACCAGCCCAAACCAGTACTCCACCTCCACCTTGCTGGCGTCTGAGTCGGACTGGAGCTCTCTGCCCTTTACCAATCCAGCCACGGGCCCATCCATCTGGCCCATCAAGACTCACTCTCATTTCATCAGTCCATAAAATCTTAGAAAAATCGGTCTTGAGATATTTCTTGGCCCAGTCTTGACGTTTCAGCTTGTGTGTCTTGTTCAGTGGTGGTCGTCTTTCAGCCTTTCTTACCTTGGCCATGTCTCTGAGTATTGCACACCTTGTGCTTTTGGGCACTCCAGTGATGTTGCAGCTCTGAAATATGGCCAAACTGGTGGCAAGTGGCATCTTGGCAGCTGCACGCTTGACTTTTCTCAGTTCATGGGCAGTTATTTTGCGCCTTGGTTTTTCCACACGCTTCTTGCGACCCTGTTGACTATTTTGAATGAAACGCTTGATTGTTCGATGATCACGCTTCAGAAGCTTTGCAATTTTAAGACTGCTGCATCCCTCTGCAAGATATCTCACTATTTTTGACTTTTCTGAGCCTGTCAAGTCCTTCTTTTGACCCATTTTGCCAAAGGAAAGGAAGTTGCCTAATAATTATGCACACCTGATATAGGGTGTTGATGTCATTAGACCACACCCCTTCTCATTACAGAGATGCACATCACCTAATATGCTTAATTGGTAGTGGGCTTTCAAGCCTATACAGCTTGGAGTAAGACAACATGCATGAAGAGGATGATGTGGACAAAATACTCATTTGCCTAATAATTCTGCACTCCCTGTACATAAATTAAAAAGGAATTTCCATCACATATGATAATCTGATAATCATAATATTGTTTTTAGTATATATATATGTGTGTATTACCAAACAACAAAAAAATCTGTGATGACTAATGTTCTGTGGCATTTGCAGGTCAGACACGGCACTATTTTACAATGACCGAGCTGTTTTGGAGAACCATCATGTCAGTGCTGTCTATCGCCTTCTACATGATAATGAGGAAATGAATATTCTCTCTAATCTTTCAAAGGAAGACTGGAGGTAATCAGTAAACAGTATTCAAATATTCTCAATTTGTGTAGCTGCTCCACATCTGTCATGGTCCTGTCCCAGTGTTTTGAATTTCTGTTGTGGACTTTTCAATTTAAGAAACTTTTCTTCAGTGCTTCTATTATTTGTTCTTAATTTTGTACTTCGTAGTGCCTCTGAGTTTTGTTGTCTATATTTCTTGTTCTTGATTCTTGTTTGATTGTGTTAGTACCCTTTTGTCTCCAGTCTATCCTAATCTCTTCTCTCTATTATGCCAGTGTCTCCTGTGCCAGTCAGTCATGTCTCATTGTCCTAAGTCAAGCTCATGCATCTTAGTCCTGGTCCTTGTATTTCAAGGACCAGTTACCTCCTGTTACCTCCTGAGTGTTTACTTTTCTCGTGTTTCCCAACGTTTCCTATTCCTAGTTTATATTTCCAGTTCAGGTTCCATAAGTTTCAGCTTTTTTGTTTTCCTTTTCCTTTGTTGGAAGTAAACTTCATACTGCATACATCTTAAGATATGGCTAAAGTCAACAAAGAGCAGCCTGGTGTAACTGCCCTGTTGTTCCAGGTGGGATATGGTGGTGTGGAGCGTTGTAGCAATGGCATCTTCAGTTAATCTATTAGCTCTGTATGCCAACTGAAGTAGGAGTGCAAGTGGCAGGCAGGACATGATGTGGCGTCGGACCAGTTTCTCGAAACACTTCATTACAACAGGGTAACACCTGTTGTAATGAAGTGTTTCGAGAACTAGCAACTGGTCGGTAACGTTGAGGCTGCTAATGTTGGTCTGTTTAGGCAGTGGGACAATTGTGGACGACTTCAGGCATGGCAGGATTGAAGCATTGAAGATCTTAGCGAAGACCTAGGCCAGCATATTCCTGCACCATTAGGCTTGGGCTGCTGCTGCCTTCCAATGTTTGCATTGATGTAAATGCATACATAAGCATAAACCCTCTCCTCTGTTCTTACTGGAGTGGCTGTTTCGGTCGTGATGGTGGACCGTGCAGCATGCTAACTCAGTAGCCGAGTCTGGTATTGATTACTGTAGCGTCAATACCAGATTGTAGTAATACAATGCTACTGTCCCGTACACAGTTGCTGACTGGAGCCCGTGTTCTCAGTTCATTGATTTTGTTGATTATGGACTTAATGGAGAGGAAAATGCTCGGAAGCAGTCGCTTTCTTTAGCCTTGCTAGATGGCCCACCCTGCAGCCTCGCCTTTGCCTCCTGTGTTTACACTTCCTCTTGGGCTTGCCACTGGGAAGAACCAACCATGGACACTGTGGAGTTCTTATTATATCCTCTGGAATGCTGTGGAAGTGATGATAGTCCCACTTGATGTTCCTTGCACAGTGTAATCCCAAACTCAGAAGGCCCTAACGACCTTGCCAGACATACAGAAGTAAAATGCCACATACACCCACACATATACATGTATAAAATATAGAAAACAAAGCATCGAACATGAAGAACAGTAAGCCGCTGCGTCTATGCATGCTTTCATCTTAACAGTACTTTTCATATTTATCTATAAAGTGTCCCTGCACTCCCCCAACTTCCCAAGAGTTGAGGAATGGCTGCAATCACAGCATTGTAAAATGGCGAAAGATGTATCCTTAGGCCCCCTCCTCAATTCAGAGATGGTCTTCCTCTTTTTTTCATGTAAATAGACTGCGGACTCCACAGTCTATTTACACCTACAGGCCAGTGGTCACTCTTTCAATGATGAGGATTTACACATCTTGGACAGGGAGGAACACTGGTTTGAGCAGGGAGTCAAGGAGGCCATATACGTGAAAAGGGAAAGACCATCTCTGAATCGAGGAGGGGGCCTAAGAGTACGTCTTTCGTCATCTTATAATGCTGTGATTCCAGCCCTTCCCCAACTCTCTGTGAATGGCACTCATGGCCATTGATCACTTTTATCAATGATCAGTGGGCTTTGATCAGTCGTTGTTGATGGTCATGAGAATTTGCAATGATCAAGGAATTGACCTCACAGCCCATTTTTCATTCAGTGGGCTGGTTTCAGTTATTGTACAAATGTATTGTTTATAAGAATGGGGAAACCTGCAGTCAGCTGAGACTGAAGAAGTCACTTGGATGAGTGATAAAAAGTTTCTCCCACTGAAAACTCTACGTCCAATGGACGTAATCAACCTTTTGGGATTTACTTAACTGGATGATTGAGCATGCATTAAGACATAAAATAAGGTGATATCTTAATGATAATAATGATTATGTATTTCTATTTGTATTATTTTTCTGTTATTTTACCAATTTTGGTAATATAGCATACACCATTTGTAGATTACCGTAGTTGTACCTTTTGGCATTTTACTAATTCTAGTAGATGTTATATACTCTTAAAAAATCATTCATATCATTTTCCCACCAAACTTCTATAATTTCACAACATACCTGTTAGTTAACAAACCCACATAAAATTACAGAAACTTTACTTCTTTTAGTAGCATTTTGGGGTCATTTTACGCTCAGTGCATCAAGTGTGCATTTAAATGTGTATTTGCTGCACAAAACTAGAATTCGACAGTTTTATCTTTTAAATAAACAAGGTATATATATATGAAATTATGTTAAACTTGCAACTGTATTTTTGCACTCTTTTTCTGTGTAAAAAGTTTATTTAAAAAATGTAAAACATGTTTATTTACAGGTACAGTTTTTTTAATTTTATTTTTCATTACACATGTTAATTATGTGCTAGTTTTTTTTAAATAATTGTGTTGATATTTCACATATTTAAAAATAACAGGAAAATACTGTATCATTTATGAAAAATTCTGTTACATGACAGATTTCAGATTCAGTGCCTGAATCCTAATCCTTTCAGATTGCTATTATTTCTATTTTTGGAATATTTTACTGTCTACATTTATTGTTTCAGAGAACTGCGGGCATTAGTAGTGGATATGGTATTGGCCACTGACATGTCCTGCCACTTTCAGCAGATCAAAGCCATGAAAAGCCTCCTGCAGCAGTCTGAGGCGTGAGTATTGGTTTCCAAACTCTTATTATAATCAGCAGTAATGTATGAAAGACTGGGATAAAGATATTTTTGTTAAATACTGTCAGCAACAATAATGTGTAGATATCATATTTGTGGATGTTTGCTGAAAATCAGGACAATTCTGATCTTATTAACAGAGTCTCTATATCCAAAAGCCAATGGCCAATCTTTAGCTTTATTTTCAATAATTCTTTTTTCCCTTGGAAAAGTTGAAACTGATTTAGCAATCATGGTTTCTCTCTAGATCTTACTCTTGGAAGTTTCATTGCACTCGAAAAGTACACTGATATTTACCCAATTTTAATGTACTTTTCTTTGGGAGCTGAATAGCTGCTGTTTGTTTATTGGCAACACCCACCATTGACTAACTACTCTTTATTAACAGGATTGACAAACCAAAGGCTTTATCACTGCTGCTGCACACTGCTGACATCAGCCACCCTGCCAAATGCTGGGACCTCCATCATCGCTGGACAACATCCCTGCTAGAGGAGTTCTTCAGACAGGTAGTCACCTGAAAAATTAGCACCTACCTCCTAGTCCCTCCATTGACACTTTATTGTGTAAAGGAAGTGGGAGCCATACTATAATGATGATAACCTTTTATTTGGGACTCATAAAACAAACAAACCAATATATACATATACACAGATAGCTGGATATACATGTACACACATGCTCAAACAAAACAAACAAAATTTCTGTGACATGAAATAACCACTCAATTATCAAGTCCAAAATGGAGCAGAAGTATGTACAGACTTATTTACACCTTGCCCATCCACTGAAGTAACGACCCTAGAAGTTTTCATGTGCTGCCAAAAAACAAACAAACAAATTAAAAAAAAACCTTGAGCTTTGTTTTGCTGCAATCTGCATCTGCAATTACACTATAGTCAGACAGGAAAACAATTTATGTGTAGGACTGACTGCAAAAATAGGAATATTAGTCTATTGCAGTTCTTTAAATTAAACTTAAACACTTGACATATGCAAGTTGTATTGCAGCTGAATGCGGTATTTCAGAAAGCTATGAGTAATGTTATTGCAACTTAATTATTTGACCACAGTAGTTTACCATGCAGATAACATTAGTTTTCAACAACCAACTAGACATTGGGTGAAAAAATTATGCTTTGACATAACAAAATAGAAACTTTTCTTGCCAGGTACAAACATTTTGTTTAGTCTCCGATTGTGGTGGAGTCTGTTTTCCACTTCAGTCGATGTGGTTTTCAGAGGAGGCTTGCATTCCGTCTCAGTTCATAGTTATAAAGTTTTTTAAGTCACTTCATTACTTTTCTAATTCAATAGAATTAAAAACAGTGTTTCAGGGAAATTGCATTGGTTAGCTGTACACATAATAACTCTTACAGTGTATATTATTGAGGCCAACTGTCTTTGTAAACATAGCGGTGTCGTTTGTTTTCAGGGTGATAGGGAAGCAGAGCTGGGTCTACCTTTCTCCCCTCTTTGCGACCGCAAATCCACCATGGTGGCCCAGTCCCAAATAGGTAAAGTTCTTAAATACAGTTAATGCTTCTTTCTAAAGGAAAGGATTAGCATATTTTGGATACATTTTAAGTTTTGTCAAGCAGCAGTCAATGACCAATAACAGCCAAGTGAATATATTAATATTTTTTCAAGTTCATTTATGGAAGAATTGCAGTGCCTACAGATAAATGTGAAATCTGAATATCATGAAACAAAAATATCAGTAAGTCAAAAGAGTTAATATTCAATTCAGTTTCAATTTTCAATTAAATTGTATTTATACAGTAATGAAATTAAATGTATAAAGTTATGTTTATGTGTGTCAGTCCAGTCTGTGAGTGTTCAAGAGTCTGGGAGAAGAAACTGTTTCACAGTTTGGAGGTAAGAGAGGCTCCAGTGAGCTTCTCAGCTGTTCAGCTGAAATATACCATCTGAAATTAGAGCTGTTCCATCCAAAGTGGAATGAATGCTGTGTCTCCTAACAAGACCAGGCTTCCCCCAGGTTTCCCAATTGTTTATAAAGCTCACACCGATTTTTTGGATGGCCAGCAATTTACCACCCGCTGCAGGCTTCCTCTTGTCCTCCACAGTATAACAGTTGAACCAGAGTGTGCAGCAGTAGGTCAGAAGGCTCTCAATGGTGGATTGGTAGTAGTTAATTAGCAGTCTCTGCTACCGCATCAAGACGTAAGCACAGTAGAGTATGGAGGAAGGGCTGATCAAAATGTGTGTGCGTTAGAGAAGCAATATTTTTGACAGACATGTTTCTGAACAGGAGCAACTCACTGAAAATAATGCAGAAAAGCAAAATATCAGTCCTATAAAAGTAGTATCAATACACCCACCGCTATTACTTAGGCCCCTGTACTCAGTGAGAGCTGAAGGTAGCTTAGCTCTCCCGCAGCAGATGTGGAGAAGCAGAAGTCCTAAACAGAAGCCCCTGATACACCACCATTTTTGTTATAAATTGGTTTTCCCCACCCGGCAATACTGCCTCGTAATAACCTCTGGTTATGGACAATGTTCCCTCTAATTTTTCATGTATCTGAGCAAACACACAAACTCCCTGAGCGGTCCCTTGGACCACTGTAAGCAACATTAGACGTGTGCACTGTAGTCACGCCAGCATCGAATCCATCCAAGTTACATGGTTTATTAAAATAATCAAATTACAGCATTTACACTTATGTTAGACTACTTTTAATGAAGTGCTTTAGCCCACTTACAATGAAAATTTAAAAAAAGCCTTCTTCATGACCTGTGTAGTATGTTAACACTATTGGAAGTAAAAATAACTTGAACTCCAATTTTGAAAACACAACTTTCTTTCTTTCTTTTTTTTTCATAAAGCTCTGACTTGTATTATGAGTATGAGTCTGTGGTCTGGGAGACATTCCTGTAACTCTCTGTCTGTAAAATACAGTATATAATGACCAATGTTGGGTAATTAATTATATAGTTACTTCTTCAAAAAAGTAACTGAGTTTTGCAAAAAACAAAGTTTTTTGCAGCTATTTACCTAAAAATGCAGCCAAGGTGTTTTTTTAAAATAAACATTTCAAACTATTTCCAGAACAATCAGGTGTTCTGCATCAAATTTGATGCCACAGAAATTATTTGTGCCACTCCAAAAATTATTTCTGTCCACTATGAGATAAAGGAGAACATCACAAGCCTGATACCTGCAGGCCTGACAACAGGAGATGTATCACTCCTATAACATCTGTAACATTCAGCAGTCGCCTCATTGTTCTGACACACACAACAAAACTATTGACTACACTACACACTAACTACACAAGACAACACACTAACTCTAGACTTCAAACACGCTAAACGTCGCAAATCTCTCACATCTCAAAACACCGCCGTAACTCCTAAAACTTCCCCGCTTCCTAAACAATTGGTCAACATGGTACATTTTTCCACTAATAGGAAAGGGTGGGGGTCTTTTTGGTTTTGTTTTTGCTCACAGGCGGAGAGTGCTTCCGAGCGCTTTCCTTATAAAACGCTGTTTTTACCGTTTCTTCCCGCAGTAAATATAAAGAACGATAGTAATCAGAAAAAAAAACAAAAATTGCATATATTTTTTTATTATAACTCTGGTTTTACGGGGCCTATGAACACAATTTAAAAACTGGTGCAAAGTCCACACGTTTTCCGTCAATTGTTCCATCTGTCCTGCTCATATCTCCAATGGTTGCACACGTTATCATTGACGTGGCTTCACTCCACATCCGCCACAAGGCTTTGCTAGCTAAAACACCGGTGTCGGCACATAAGGATGCTGTCATAGCCTGTCAACTACGTTGATTAACTGCGTATATATGAATGTGAATCGCATCATTGGCTGGAGCAGCCAGTCACTGGTCACTTACTGACTCACACTGCAAAACAGAATGAATTGTTAACGAATTTATTTTAATTTCAATTCAGGTTAAAAAAAATTTTTGTGCGCAACGCAGATTTTCTGTGTGCGGAGACCGTGCCAGCAGTGCGCGATTGCACACGCGCGCAGTTTACAGGGAACATTGGTTATGGTGCGTTTATTCTCGACATGTCACATGTGAGGCAAGCCAAGACCTCACATCAAGTGTTGCATGGGCCAGTTTGCCACTTCTCAGGTTTGTGACCTGGTGTATTGTTTGGTGGCTGCCGCTGCTTAGTTAAGGACGCAAGATTTTGTCTGTTTTTATTCCCATTTTAGTGATATTCCAGTACAGACATAGAGATATACAAAGGGAAACGTTGGAAGAGTTTAAAACACTTGAGAGCTTATGGAAAAAACACTCAAAAAAGTCTTGGTTTCTGGTTTTACTTCTCCTATATCAATGGTTATGGTGGCATTATTGTCTGAGTGAGGATACCTATCATTAAAGAGAATACTGCACTGGTATCCTGTGCTGTAATGGCAGGTATAAATGCAAGGGTCTGTTAAACGAAGTTGTGGTGGTGAGTGAAACGACCATTACAGCAGGTACACTGTCATTAGTGTTGATTCTTTTTTGAGAAATGCGGAGTTACAGACAACAGCAGCCATAGTTAATTCTCTTCTAGAGGACAGGGCAGACAAGATAATGGAACACTGAAACTGCTGACTATAGATAAACAGATTCTGTAGAATAATAATTCACTTGGCAGTAATCACACCCAGTTTCCCCAGTCGAAGGTCACTAAAATTAATACTGAATAAGTGTGTAATTTTGCCAAAACAATTCTGGCCTTTTTTCTGGTCCCCTCCCCTAACTGACCAAGAGAAACACGTTTAACCACATGTTCTCCTTAAATTAATGTCCAAAAATGATGTGGGCCATGTTGATAATTTTCTTGGGAAAACATGTTAGATGTTGTGGCATTCATCCTAGTTTGAATAAAGCAGCTCTCATTTCTAGAAATCTTTACAAATTTATTAAATCCTGCAAAATGTGACTATTCAAAGTTTGGGCCAGCAAGCAGAATTGCAATCTTGCATGCCTTTCTGCTGCGTCTCTCCTTTTGTCATCAAATGTCCTCTCTCCACTCGCAGATCGCGTGGAGAGAGTTGGAGGACCCAAATGCAGACAATGGAGGTGTGAGCGATGTTGAACAGAAAGCGAACCGTTTATTGAAGGCTCGAATGTTAGCATAAATAAAAGGCAAAACGTGAAACCAAGACTTGACTAAACTGGGTAAACTAAACCAAAGCTAAAACACCAAAATACATTGAAACTGAAACATGAGACCTGTACGAGGGAACTGGAACAATACGCAAGAAACACAGACAACCCGAAAAGAAAAATGAGGGAACATGGCTTAGACGAATAGACCTAATGACACAGAGAAAGCAAAACTAAATACACAACAGGACACAACACTGTCAAAGTAAAAGAGAGGGAGGCTGGGGATAACATACATGCAATAACAATACAGACAGGGAGACATGGAATGATAAGATGAGGGGAATATGTAAACAGGAAAGGGAGACAAGACGTGGAGGGAGACAGACATAACTTAAGAGACATACACAGAGGACATTACGGACTCACACAGGAAACAGGGAATGACACATCAACAAGAAAACACAGATAATAAGAATAACTAAACTTAGAACCTTACCAAGACTAAATTCCATACTTACTGTAAACACTAGAACTATTACCCAAACATTTACCCAAAACAGCAAAAAGGAATCAAAAAACAAAAGATGCTCAAAATGCTGGGTCAACGACCCTGTGCCCTGACGCCGAAATCCCCTCTCCCATAGACGTTGTGTCTGCTCCCAGATCATGAAAAATAAACCAGAAATTTGCAAAAAGTGATTTAAGTATAAAAAACATTATAAAAAAATCCCCCCAAAAGAACAATATAGTATTTTTCAGCTGCGCCAAAGAGTAAAAAAGCTAAATGTGGATTTTAAAATTTTGTCTCTCGCTCTTCAAATTCCCTGTTAGCAAATGATTTAATAATTGATCGTGATAGCAAATATCAATTATTATTTAATGATCTTACAGGAACCTGGTTACACCAGGACAATCGTGTTAATTTAAATCAGTCAACACCCCCGAGTCGCCTTGACTAAAAGTTAGAATCCTCAATGCACAGGGCAGGGAGGGGAGTGGTAGCAATCTTCCACTCCAGGTTATTAATCGACCATAGATCTATACAGAGTTTTAATTCAACTTCTAGTCTTGTACCCTTATACCTTAAAAACTCTCTCTTCTCTCATTTCTTAATAACATTTGCATTTATAATAATGGATTACATAGCAGTAGGTGTCTTTCTGAAAGTGCTGTAACTAAGTTTAAGGATATAATTCCCCCCCTCTTATCTAATTTAAAAAGCAAGAAAAAAGAACTTTAAATTAGAGGCACTTGAATCCCTGGTATAACTCATAAACCTGTAATTTTTGACCAGGGTATGTCCTTCAATGTCCAGTTTAGAACAAATATGTATGACTATATATGGTTACATCTCCATTAAAATTTGCAATATTACAGGTTGTAACTATACATGATCGATTTGTCTTTCTCTTAGGAGCTGCTAATAATTGGCACTTAATCAGGAATTCTTGTCCCTAACTTCATAGGTTTGAAAACGTGATGAATCTATGATTCTGCTTCCTTCTTCCATGTGATTATTCAAATGATGAAACTAACTAAAAATGTCAAATTTTGTGTGTAGGCTCTAATAAACATTTGTTTCTTGAATCAAGTGGGAGAACTGAAAAAAACCCCAGTGCCAATTATGAATGTCTGTTTTTGCAGGATTCATTGATTTCATTGTGGAGCCAACATTCACTGTGTTGACAGAAATGATTGAAAATATTGTGACACCACTTATCGAGGAGACCTCTCGCTCTGAATTGCCTGTCTTCAGACAGTACAGGTGATCCACAAAAAATTCTCACTTTCAGTGCAGTCTCATTATTTGTTAATGTGTGTGAATCTGTCTCAGTTGCTGTGTGTACTCCTACCACCTACAAACATTTCTTTTTAGCTTTTACATTAGGTCAATAAACCTTTTATTAGTTGAGAACATTTGTCTGTCATTGGTGTATTAACAAACAGACTGATTAATATATAGTACCATTCGACTCTGAGCACTCAAAGCACTTAATACGACTTGCCTTATTCACCCATTCATACAAGAACTTCTTCTATGCTTGCTATCTAATGTTCACACTCCGATGGATGTGTTGGAGAGTATCTTGCACAAGGATATTTGTAGACTCCAGAAGCCAGGGATTGAACCAACAACCTTCCAAGTAGCAGAGCACCTACTCTACCTCCTAAGCTACAGCCACCCCTGTAGCGCTGGGGCTCTTACATGTAATCTTTTTCAATATAATAGCTTAGTACTTTTTTTACTCTCATGAATATATATCACAGTGTACTGCAAATCTTCAATTAGTATCTTCAGACAGTACAGGTGATCCACAAAAATATAGAAATACAGCATCATAGAAATACAGCATACCAAAAATACTAGAATGCTCCTGCACTTTTGATCCCTTGACACATTATCAGTATAACACATTTATAATCATACATATTATAGTAAATATCTGTAACTTTACTATATGACTTCAATGACACAAAAGATACAAATCTATTATCTATTATCTATTATTTTAACACCTGATCTACCAGACCTCCCTCTCCCCCCCACCACACACACCCACACAATCTGTTAACTGACTTTTTTGCACTTTACACACCACTACCTCTCTAAGACACGCTGCTCTATGGACAATTTATGCTGGCTATGGACAATCTTCGTCACTCCGGGTTTACAAGCTGCTACACTGGTCACTTTAAACCACGCCAACTGTAAATTGTAAATTGTAAACTGTGAATTTTAATTGACGCTTTTCTTTTCAAGCTCCTTAGACTCTGTTCTTTCAGTTTACTGTTGGCTAATTTTTACCATTAACTGCAGTAACTAACAACTACTCACTATGTTTAACTATATTTAACATTATACTTATGTCCTGTCATAGTTTCAACAGTATTGGAAGTGACAGAAAGCACTCCAGCATGAAGAGTACACGCTCAGAAGGCAGCTGCTCTCTGACCACAGTGGACTTCAAAAGTTTCAGGGGTACATGGAATCACAAAATTCATCAAAACAGGGAGATATGGAGGGCCCAAGCAGGAAAAGGTAGCTGGAACACAATATAGCTGATCCTTAGAATACACTTCCATTTTTGCCTTGAAATCCACATTTTCTAATTCAAATTTATGAACTGCAGCTTAGGCTGTCTTCTTCCCACCGTCCAAGCATAGGATGTTCAATGTACTGTCATTCATAGGGTGTCAGACACTGTGGTTTTAATTAGAAGAGGTTGTGTGTGAACATTAATGTTATATACCTTATGCATTTAATCTAAGGTTAGAGTAAGTCTTCAGAAGAATGGTTTTTCCTGCACTTCAAAAGCATGCACAATGCAGAGCAGCTACTTTTAACTTTACTCCCGATGATGATCTTGTTAATAGTGTTATATGCTCACTGCATACAACCTTGGATATTGGGGCTCCTCTGAAAAGGAAGGTAAGAAACCAGAGATGCTTGACTCCCTATAGCTCAAAATATGGACCTTAAAAGAGATGATTCATAAGCTGGAGAGGAAATTGTGTTGCACTCTTTGTTTGGCCTGTAAAAATACTTTTCCAGGCTAGGACATCTTACTATTTGTCTTATATTGAGGAAAACAGGAACAACCTCTGTTTTTTGGCAGCAATTTAGCCAGTCAGTTAACTCTGTTGAGCCAAATACTCCTTGAACTTTAATTCAGTTTTATTTATATAGAACCAAATTCCAACAAGTGGCACCTCAAGACACTTTATATTGTAGGATAAAAACCCTACAATATTCAAGAGAAAAACACAACAATCAGATGAGTCCACTTGGCAACAGTGGGAAAACCTCTAGCAGCCTGAACCTTGCAGCCTAACTAGAGAGAATTTAGGTCACCTGATCCAGCTTCATGCTTTATCAAAAAGGAAGGTTTTAAGCCGAATTTCCCATTCTAATTTTAAATCCTGCAGTTTCAGAGCAAAGTCCTCTGTCATGGGACTATGGGGTCTTTAACAGAAAATGGGGCCTGTTTATTCGAGGCCCTGTATGTGAGGAGATGGATTTTAAATTTGATTCTGGATTTAATAGGGAGCATATAAAGAGAAGTCAATTTGGTACAAATATGCTCTTTCGAATCCCTGTCAGACAAGATGTCTATAATTTTAGAGATACTATCCAAATGCAAGAAAGAGGTCATATGCACATTGAAAGACAAAGTTAACAATTACAGTATGGAGGTAAACAGAGACTACATGAGATCTGTCACTTCTCACTCCAACTTTATTTTTGACCTAACAACAACTGATTACATTGTGCCACAAAACTCAGTAACACACTTCCTGTACAATAGGTGGAGCCCTCCAGAGCGCGGCCTTGAGTGAATAGTGAAACCGCTCGCACATCCCGTTGGCTTGCGGATGGTATGCCGTGGTTTGACGGCCTGGGGTCAAGGTGGTCCCTAGGCCGTCAGCCATGGCAGACCAAAGCTACGAAACAAACCGGGGGCCCATGTCCGAGGTAATGTCAGCGGGGGGGACCGAAATGCAAAAGCCAGGACAACAAAAATCCACTGGAAACCATCACCGCTGTCGTGGACGCCAGGGGTACTGCCTCCGTCCACCTGGTTGTGCGGGCCAACACAGTCAAAAGGTGTGTGAAATCTTGTGACTGCGGCAGAGGGCCGACATGATCAAAATGCCTACCAGGGACACAAAAGGGTTCGAGGGGCTCCTGTGTGTGTGTCTATAGATCTTCGCATGTTGGCATGGAACACATGCTGCTGCCCAGTCCTTCACCGATTTGCGAAGGCCCGGCCAAACGAACGTGGTGCTCACCAGCTTAACTGAGGCCCGGATGCCTGGATGAAAGAGAGCATGTACTGAGTCGAAAACACAACAACACCATGAAAGGGGAACCACTGGGTGTGAGCAGCCGGTGGAAATGTCGCAAAGCAGGTGAGGACCTCCCTCCCACATGGGTCTGCCCTCCAGCACGAGGCCCTTTCTCCATGAGCTTGAGAGCCGTACTGCCACCCAGGCCTGAGAGGGAGAGGAGCTTTTCGGCTCGCTCCACGTTGGAGAACACGTAGCGCCGAAGAAGGAGCTCTTTAAGGGCGGGTGGGTCCCAGAGGAGGGTCATCGCACAATGGTTAGCTAGCGGGTCGAGCGAGCCCACCACATGGTGATACTTTGTATCGTCAGTCAAGATGCCACGAAGGGCAAACTGAGCCTCCACGTGCACGAACCACGATGGGGGACCATGGAGCCAAAAGTGCAGCAGCTTAAGCGCTACAGCAAACACAGTTGCAGTAGGAGGCAGAGGGCCGGCGGCCGCTGATGCATCCAGAGTGGAGCGGGCGTCATCTTCATCACGTAACATGTTCAAGTCAGGGGTCACCAATGTGGAGGTAAACGCAGACAACACGAGAGCTCTCACTTCTAACTCCAACTTTATTCTTGTCCTAACAACAACTAACTACATCGTGCCACAAAACTCAGCAACACAATTTCTGTACACTGGGTGTGAGGGGAGCCCTCCAGTGGTCCAACACAACAGCAAAATTATTTATAGTGTGACTGCAGTGAAGATGTAAAACTATGATTCAAATAATCGACCACTGAGGGAGTAAGTGTTTAGGTAGCTGGTCTGCATTGTGTTGACACATGACATTAAAGGAAGCTAACAGTGGAGAAATTCCATCCTTATTTTTTGCTACAGGACTTTCAGAAAGACTGCTACTGTAATGAAATGTATTCCCCAATGTTGTATAATCAATTATTGTAAATATTATTAAGAAACGACCACACAAAAAGATTTTCACTTAAAACAGTATATAGTTAAATCTTTATTTTCTATGCTGTATGTCAGAATAACATCTGGAGTTTGTGATGAGTGGTGAGTTCGCATTTTGAGACAAGCTAAATGATTATAACAATAGAAAAATCCAAGGTTGAGGCTGCTGTTTTTAGCATCTACATGGATGTTAAAATCACTTACGATCATTTATTATTTTTTATTTTTTAGAACAGAATAATAAATCGGGAAATTGTCTGAGAAATCAGAAACCGAGTACGAGGTGGACAATGAGTAGCAACTGAATTTAGCTGTTGTCTAAGTGTATTCTGTTTTCACAGCCATCCCAATGATGCATCCCAATGATGCTTTAATAACTGTTGATATTTACACTCACTTACTCTCCTATTGATCTTTCTAAATTAACATAAATAATGTCTTTCTCTAAACCATAAATATGCCTTTTAGATGCATTCCTACAGGAATGTTCAAATAGGTTTCGCTACTACTAAAAATTAGATGCAGATTGTTGTGTAGGTACATAGTGAATGTAGGATCTACTGTGCAATATAAAGCACCTTGAGGCGAGTGTTGTTATGATTTGGCGCTATATAAAAAAAATTGAATTGAACTGAACTGAATTGAAAAAGGTAAGTGAACATGAAATCCTTATTGGACTGTAATGAAATTGAACGGAATATCTGTCAGTGTCAAGCCATCTGAATTAAATGAAACACAATTTTGTTTGGGTATATCTGTTGTAGACCTGGAGGTAAAGGTCACCCAGATGGCAGAGGAGCGTAGCCAAGAAGACAAAGAGACAAATGGTGGAAAAGACACAAGCACAACTGTCGACGAAGCCAACATGGGACAGGGGAAAATGAAAAAAGAATCCGTGGGACAAGAGGTGCAGAACAGGAGACAGCAAGAAGAAAGACAGACTAACGATGAAAGAAACAATAATCAGGCTCAGTCTGCAAGCATTCTGCTGAAATCAGTCCCTGATGCCATAAAGAAGTCACCTGATGGACACATGGAGAAGCAGCAATCCCAGAATGGTACACACCTTTGAGTTTTTATTGTTATTTTTTATATTGAAAGTACCTAATTAAACTGATAAGAATAGATACAACTTTACCTTTAATTCACAAAATAAATTGTATATGTATTTATAGTATATATCTTACACCATATTACATCAACATTAAAATTTAATGTTAATGATATTATGTTAGCCTGATTAGGGTTAATCTCACAAGGTTTCTATAATTAAAAATAATATGAATAATAGTAACATCCGGGTAAAGGTCTATTAAGATTGAAGTTCTCTTTTTCAAGAGTGATCTGGCTAAGAGGCCAATCAACAATTTGTTTTACATACTGTTGTTACACATAAGTGCACACAAACACCTTGAGTATGAATTATATTTTGCCTCCACAGACCCTCAAACTGTTTTCCCTCTGATTCATTATCGCAAAAGACCAACCTATTGTACCAGCTCCTACAGACTGATCAGGGCAAAAGTCATAGAAATATGGCCTATTGATGCCAGAACAAAAGCCAGGAGACTGCAACGCTTCTACTCGCGTCAATGGAAATAACCTTGTAAGTTTGGAGTGTATTATAATGGCATATTGTGTGATGTACTCTTTCATCACTCTGCTTCAGTTTTTCCTTTGTGCATAAACTCAGAATTCCTTTCCCAGTAAAAATATAATTATTTGCACTTAGTTTCCTTATTTGTATTATTGTAGGGTCTTTACCTTATATTAAATTAATTTTATTATTTTAAGTTCCAATGGAAAAACATTTATGTTGCAATTTTACACCATGGATACTATGTTTTTGTTTTTGTTGCTCATAAATTTCCCCATAACTCATCCCATACCTTGTGAACATATAGACATCTATGTGTTTCTTCTTTATGTTATAAAGTAATACAGTAGAAGGCTTTGTACAGGTTAGTTTCATTGTGTGTTCAGTTTAAAGAGATTGCTATTCTTGTTTACACACTGCAAAGACTCCAGACAAAAACTATGGTAGAAGTTTTTTTTTTAATATAACATCTACAATAACTACAATTTCAATTTTATGTTCATGAACAATTTGAATATGGACTGTAGGCCAGATACTTTTGGGTGACCTTGTAAGTATTATGTTTTTAATTTTATCAGAGTTTAAAATAAGTTTATGTGTAATCAGAGAACTTTTTAAATGCATCAAAATGGAATGACCTGATCAGGGGAAAGGCCAGACACATATAAACCAGTTATCTGCATAAAAATGTATAGCAGTTTTGGGTGACAGGGATATTGTTGTTTATGCACAGAGTGAATAAAAAAGATCCAAAACTAAATCTCTGTGGAACACCTGGACAAATAGATGATTTGGAACACCTGGACAAATAGATGATTTGTCCAGGTGTTCCACAGGTATCTAGAGAGAGAGCGAGAGGGAGAGAAAAGAAAAGAAACATAAAAAGTGAATTGTTCAATAAACAAGTAATACAAGAATTGTGAATTAAGAAACCCAAGTGGCAACACCAATAAATGGGCTTTGGCTGATTTTGGGTGTACATACACACAAAATGAAAATAAAAAAACAAAACAAAACATTAGTCATTTTTGCAATGCATTATGGGTCCTCAAAATTGCATCCCTTTTTCACTCATAACTCAGTTTCTATACCTCCTACACCCAACATGTGCTATATCGCTTCTAAGGTCTCCTCCAAATCGATCCCATGGTACACATATCTCAGTTTCTAATCTCACAATTGTGATTCAACCAGCCACTCCCTTGCAGGCCTATATACAGTGGTATATAAAGTATACAATTTATAGCTCTGTCTGAATCTGGACCCTTTGCTTCATGCCCTGCTTGTCACCGCCTTGTCTGGACAGCATCTCCCTAACATCACGCAGGCTTCCGAACCTGTAACACTGTCAGTTTTCCGAGCCACTCAAACGCTGCTAGTGCTGGGGCATCCCTGGCTTCAACAACACAACCCACATATCAATTGGCAGAAAAGATGCATTACTGGGTAGGTAGGGGGAGGAGTGCCACATGACTTGCCTAAAAGCTGCCTCAACCTCCAGCCGGGTGGCCTGGAGGTTATAGTATAGAGTATATAAAGGTTTGGGTACCTCTAATAATTTTCATGATTTTCTTTCATAAATCTCTGGTTGTTTGGATTAGCAATTTCATTTAATTATATCATATAGCAGACAAACAGACAGGTGCATAAATTTGGGCACTCTTGTTGTTTTATTGATATCAATACATTTAGCACTAATTATTGGAACATAAAATTTGTTTGGTAAGCTCATTGACCCTTGACCTACACACACAGGTGAATCCAGTCATGAGAAAGGGTATTTAAGGTGGCCAATTGCAAGTTTTTGTTCTCTTTGCATCTTCTCCGAAGAGTGGCAACATGGGAGCCTCAAAACAACTCTCAAATGACCTGAAAACAAAGATTGTTCAACATCATGGTTTAGGGCAAGGATACAAAAAGCTATCTCAGAGATTTCAGCTGTCAGTTTCCACTGTGAGGAACATTGTGACGAAATAGAAGACCATAGGGACAGTTCTAGTTAAGGCCAGAAGTGACAGGTCAAGAAAAATCTCAGATAAGCAGAGGTGAAGGATCGTGAGAACCATCATAGACAACCCACAGACCAGCAGTTTTTGTCACTTTTTATGAAATCAAACTCACAGTAAGGTCAGTACTGCACAGTCATACTCTCTCCCGCACTCGTTATATTATCCAGTTTTGATCTGCACACAGCTGTTCCAATGAACATCGCACTCGCTTACGTCATTGTCATGAGACACCCTCGCAAACAAAATCACGGTTTAGTAACGCAGCCTGCTGACGGGAAATTAACAATAATCTAATTACCTTTTATGCAATAGTAATCCCTTACTTTGCTCGTTACTTGAAAAAAGTAATCGGATTACAGTAACAGGTTACGCGTTACTGCCTATCTCTGTCCATGACAAATCTGCCGACAGTGCAACTTCGGAGTCTGGGTCTGTTAACTCCCTCGCCGCCCACCGAGGCAGTGAAGCACAGCTGGCCAAAACGCAAACACTGCACACGTAAACAAAAGCTTTCCAGTGCTAGCACTGCTCTCCAACGTTCGCTCCCTGGACAGTAAAATGGATTATCTGTGGCTCCAGCATTCGACCCAGCATGAAGTAAAGAACTGTTGTGTTTTCATCTTCTGCTGCCCACATACACATCTCTGCTGAAACACACAAAACCCGCCAGAAAAACCATCAGAATCTGACTGAGTGGGGCTGTCTCAGCGTTTCAGGACTGTTGTGTGTGGAAAGCCATACCTTTTGCCCCACGGCGTAGTCAGGCGCTGGCGTCCGGCGGCGATCTGCCATCTGTTTGTTTTGGTCCTTGGTGCGGAGCAACGCTGCCTGGGTGGCCTGCCACACCTGGCGACACCTGCGCAGATGGGCGTGAACCGAAGGCACAGACTGCTCACCCTCAACAGAGGGGAACAGAGGTGGCTGAAAACACAGAGAGGCTTCAAAAGTGGACCAGCCAGTGGCAGAGGTGGTCAGGCTTTTGTGGGCATACTCGATCCAAGGCAGCTCTTCGCTCCACATGGTTTGGTTGGAGGATGCCACACAACGTAGTACGGCTTCCGGCTCCTGGTTAGCCTGCTCTGACTGGCCATTACTCTGTGGATGATATCCAGATGTTAAACTGACCTTGGCCCCTAGGGAGGTGCAGAACTCTCTCCAGACACGGGAAGTAAATTGCGGCCCTCAATCCAAGACTATGTCCTCCGGGATCCGATGCAGGCGGAAAACGTGGTGGCTAAGCAGACATGCGATTTCTAAAGACGTGAGAAGTTTGGGTAGGACAACAAAGTGAGCAGCCTTGGAAAAATGGTCAATAATGGTGAGTATAACAGTGTTACCTACTGAAGGAGGTAGTCTTGTTATAAAGTCCAGGGCGATGTGAGACCAGGGTCTAGAGGGCGTGGACAGAGGATGAAGGTGTCCCGCAGGCAGTTGATGAGAAGGTTTATTTTGGGCGCAGACAGTACAGGGGGAGACTCAGTTCTGCACGTCTCCAGTTAGAGAAGGCCACCAAAAGTACGGTTGGAGGAACTTAATGGTGCGCTGAACTCCAGGGTGGCAGGTGAAGCGAGCTGTATGAGCCCATTGCAGAACTTGGGATCAGACAGACTGAGGAACAAACAGCCCCTGGGGTGGCCCTCCTCCCGGGTCAGGCTCTGTCTCCTGTGCTTCCCGAATTATTTTCTGAATCTCCCAGGCAATGGCGCCCACAGTGCAGGTAGCAGGAAGAATGGGGGCAGGAACAGTCCTTTCTTCCGAGGCCGAAATTTGGTGGGACAGGGTGTCAGGTTTGATGTTCCGGGATCCGGGTCTGTAGGTGATAGTAAAATGGAAAAGAGTGAAAAACAGGGCCCACCTTGCTTGTCGGGCGTTGAGTCTTTTGGCAGGTTGCAGGTAGGCTAGATTTTTGTGGTCGGTCCAAACGACGAAGGGTTGAGCCGTGCCCTCCAACCAGTGCTGCCACTCCTCCAAAGTGAGTTTAATCGCCAGCAGCTCTCGGTCCCCAACATCGTAGTTTCGTTCTGCTGGGGTCAAACGGCGGGAGAAGAAAGCACATGGATTGAGCTTACCTTCCCGTTGTTGCGACAACACGGCCCCCACACCTGAGTCGGAGGCGTCGACCTAGACCACGAAAGGTAATGTGAGGTCAGGCTCGACCAGGATGGGTGCTGAAGAAAACCGGTTCTTGAGTTCTTGAAAAGCGGACTGGGCAGAGTCGTTCCACTGAAAAGGAACTTTTGGAGAGGTCAATTGAGTGAGAGGTAAGCAACTCGACTGAAGTCCTGAATAAACCTCCTGTAAAAGTTTGCAAACCCGAGGAACCGCTGCAACTGGAGTAGATTTGGAGGCTTTGGCCACTCCACAACGGCTTTTACTTTAGCTGGGTCTGGACGGAGGTTCCCTCGGTCGATTATGTAACCTAGAAAGGTGACTGTGGAAACGTGGAATTCACATTTTTCGCCCTTAATGAACAGTCGATTCTTTAGAAGGCGTTGTAGAACCTGCCTGATGTGGGTTTCATGTTCTGACTGGGACTTTGAAAAAATGTCTTCAAGGTAGACAAAAAACAAACCGGTTAATAAAATCCTGAAGTACATCATTTACTAGCGCCTGGAAAACTGCTGGGGCGTTGGTTAAGCCGAAGGGCATAACCAAGTACTCGAAATGCCCAAGATGAGTGTTGAAGGCAGTTTTCCACTCACCTTTGTGAATGCGGACCAGATGGTAAGCGTTTCTCAAATCCAACTTGCTCAAAATAGTAACTCCTTGAAGGAGTTCAAAGGCGGAGGTGAGGAGGGGCAGCGGGTATTTGTTCTTGATGGTGATTTTGTTCAGCCCGTGATAATCGATGCAGGGTCGGAGTGTTTTGGCTTTGTTTTTCAACAAAGAAAAACCCAGCGACAACAGGAGAGGAGGAAGGGTGAATGATGCCAGCAGAAAGAGATTCAGAGATGTATTTCTCCATAGCCACTCGTTTGGGGAGAGAGAGGCTATAGAGATGGCTGGTTGGAACGGAGCTCTGGGTAGCAGGTCAATAGCACAGTCGTAAGGACTGTGCAGAGGTAGTGACTGTGCGTGGTCTTTCCGAATAACCTCAGGAAGGTCGTGATAAACCGAGGGAACGTTGGCTAAGTCGGAGGACGTCGGCGGCTCCGATGGAGAGGCCACCCGGCTGGAGGTTGAGGCAGCTTTTAGGCAAGTCATGTGGCACTCCTCCCCCTACCTACCCAGTAATGCATCTTTTCTGCCAATTGATATGTGGGTTGTGTTGTTGAAGCCAGGGATGCCCCAGAACTAGCAGCGTTTGAGTGGCTCGGAAAACTGACAGAGTGTTACAGGTTCGGAAGCCTGCGTGATGTTAGGGAGATGCTGTCCAGACAAGGCGGTGACAAGCAGGGCATGAAACAAAGGGTCCAGATTCAGACAGAGCTGCTGAGCTAATTCTGAGTAAAAAAAAGTTCTGTTCGGCTCCAGAGTCGATTAAAACGGACAGGGAATGGCACTCTGAGTGGATGAAAACTTTAGCTGGGAGCATTAATCAAGGAGGAGATTTTTCTTGACTGTAGAAATGTTTAGCTTATTTTAGAGTTTAGACATGTAGGAATGTTTAGTTTGCTTTAGAGTTTAGAAATGTGTTAAGATAGAATGTAGAATTATGGTAGAGACACTGACACTGCCCTGGATATAAACAAAGGCCTGATTGTGTCATGAATTGTGTCATGAGCTTAGAAGTAGATTTGTAACTGGATAACTGTGGTCTGGAGGGGAGATGGTATTTATGGCCCCTAGGAAGAGACACACACCCACAGTGTTTTAACTAATATACTCCCACACCTATATGCACACTCACTCACGTGCACGCACATACCAGGTATGCACACACAGGCACTCGTGCTCGTGCATACACACAGAGACAGAGTTTGGAGCACACCATGGGGGATTTATGATGGGGTCGCCTCTATAAAGCTGCCTGGAACTAACAATAGGGGTGAAGATTGTTTCAGAGGGACACCGGCCTCGTCTTCCCTTCTAGAAGTACATGCTTAAATGAAGATGAATAAAGATGAATAAAGATTTTGTAAAAATGACTACTGAGTTCCGGTGCCATTTTCTGGATCCCTCGACGAATAAAAGAACTGGGGTAAAACTGATTTCGTAACATGACCGAGCCCGCCCACCAGTACTCCTACCGTTACTGGCAGGCATGCCCGTTTGCTCGCGATGGGCCACACTTCCTGAGGAGGTGAACAATTCTACGCACAGTTTGATGCACTGAACAACAAACAAGCAAAGAAAGCCACGCCCCCCACCACCGACCAGACCATCTCTCTGCCTGCAGCCAATGTAGGGAGATCTTTCACCAAGGTCAACCCACGGAAAGCTGCTGGACCAGACAACATCCTAGGTCGGGTGCTAAGAGAGTTTACTGAGCAGCTGGCCGATGTCTTCACAGACATTTTCAAATCATCGCTGAGCCAGATGATCATCCCAGCATGCTTCAATTTGACCACCGTTATCCCAGTGCCAAAGAAATCCTCCTGCCTGAGTGACTACCGTCCCATCACCATGACCCCCATCATCATGAAGTGCTTCGAAAGGTTTGTCATCGCACATGTGAAGAGCAACCTCCCTTGCTCACTGGTGTTAGAGTGAATTGTTAAATGTTGTCATTTTTATGCTTACCATCTCTACATTGTTTTAACTCTGTGATGAAAGGAATTTCCTTTTGTCCCCCTCCCCAGATTCTCGAGGTTCTGGGTGGGGGGCTGTAGTCTTTTATTACAGACACATCCTTGTGAAGGTCTTTTTGATGTAAGCTTCCTGCCCAGCAGGTCACACACACACACACACACACACACACACACACACACACACACATTGTCACATAACACACAGATGTTCACACATATACATACAATGCCTTGTCTTAGAATCATGTGGGCGTTGTTTTGCTGTGATGTGTTCTGTGTGAACTGTTTTCCCAATAAAAGGCAGCGAGAGGAGGCCGGATTTGGGGTCATTGTGTGTTAGACACCAACGAGGCCTCCCTTGCAAGTAAATCGATCGATCGCTGACTGTCTTGTTTTCTTCATGATGAATAAGTCTCTAAACCAGCGGGGCTTGTGGAAACACAGAGCCAACAACTGGACCTGCTGCAGTTTGCATACCGGCCAAAAAGGTCGACCGAGGATTTCATTTCCACTGCACTTCACCTCTCCCTTTTCAAGACAAGACAAAAAAGACACCTATGTCAGAATGCTGTTCATAGACTTTAGCTCAGCATTCAACACCATTATCCCCCCAAAACTGTTTGACAAACTCAGCAAGTTGGGGCTGAGCACCTCTCTCTGCAACTGGATACTAGATTTCCTGTCAGAAAGGCCTCTGTCTGTCCGAATTGGTGACAACATCTCCAGCACCATCAGGCTGAGCACAGGAACTCCTCATGGCTGTTTTTCACTCTCCTGACACACAACTGCACCACCCAACACAGCTCTAACCACATCATCAAGTTCGCTGCCGACACAACCATGGTTGGTCTCATCAGCAGCAATGACGAGTCAGTGTACAGAGATGAGGTTCAGCAGCTGGCGTTCTGGTGCAGCGAGAACAACCTGTCACTGAATGTGGACAAAACCACACACCACTCAGCATCCACGGTTCCACGGTTCCACCTTCTAAGACCCTCTGGGGTTCCTTGCTCCTGTCATCTTCACAGCCAAGAGGATCCTTCAAGATCTGTGCCAGAGGGGGATAGAGGGGGATACCATCAGTTGCTGATGGTATAGCATCAGAACTGCATCAGAACTGCATCTGTTAGACAACAACAGCATCAGATGATGTTTAAAACCTCCTGATTTTGGAGAGGCCACCACTGCGCAGTTGCACCACTTTGCAGATGCAAGTGAGAAGGGGCATGGCACTGAAACCAGTCACAATCCCCTGCATGGAATTGACAGTAGCAGTGATAGCAGTTCGCATGGATAGAATGTGGAGGAGGGAGCTAAGACTACCTCTCCTAAACTCAGTATGTTGGACAGACAGCACTGCAGTGTTGAAATATATAAAAAAGGAGACTTCCAGGTTCCGTGTTTTTGTCCTCAAGGTTTCTCCTCCCAATGGAGTTATGTGAACATAACGCATAACCCTGCTGACCTTGCTTCCAGAGGTATGAAGCTACAGACTTTTCTACGTGACACTGAGTGGATATCGGGTCAAGAAGTTCCACATGAAGATCCTGAAGTCAAGGTGCCAATTGCTGGCATCGATGTCTCACAAGCAGTGTTGGGGAGTAACGGAATACATGTACCGCCGTTACGTATTTAAAATACAAAATATGAGTAACTGTATTCCGTTACAATTACCGTTCAAAAAGGTGGTATTCATAATAAAGTTACTTTGTTGAAATAAAGGGCTTACACGGCGGTCTTATTCTGTTTCATATATTAGGCTATGCTCTCTCTATTTTTGGTAATTCCACGCCAGTGGAAACCTAAACAAAACACGCATTAAGAGGCTGTTAGGGTTCATTGTTGAGAGAGGAATCCAAAATAAGCACAGATCCGGGCGGGTGCAATTTAGACGGCATTTTAATGAATACACATGTGTGAGTTCAACAACCCAATCAGTATTGAACTGCTTTACCATATTCAAACAACGGTTTTATAGGGCTAAGATAGTACAGCCCCCTTTTCTGTTGCTAGGCAGATTTAAACAAAGCATATGTCACTCCAAAACCACAATGACTCTTAACATAGTCTAAAACAGAACATCTTCTTCGGGTCAACGCCAGGTGCTTCCTCTCAGCTGTCTTCGCTGTCGCTTATCTTCTGGGACATCTGGTCCACGTTCTGCACAAAATGTCACTCATGCAGGCACAACTTTGCAGTCATAAACTCTTACCTACTAAATGAGTCTGTGTGTGTGTGCACGTGCGGGGGCGCGTGCATGCTGTGTACTGCGTACGTGTCATGACCTCTCACTATTTGTGTCTGTATGTGTATGTCACGTCTGTCTGTGCGTGCAGAGTTTGCATCTGCTTTCTGAACCTTAGTTGACCTCAACTTAGGCAACCAGGCTAAGACCATCCTGTGTGTAATGATCTTAACTTCTATGTAAAATGTATAAAACAAATATTTCAATCTACTACAACTACTTAAAACTTAATCAAAGCTTAATCAGACATATAAATGCATAAAAGATGATAATAGCATCATCCAAACTCTGGTTTTGGTTTCACTTCCTGCAAAAGCATGTAACTTCAAAAACATATAACTTCCTGTCTTCTTTTAACACAGAGTTACTCTTTCACCCTGCAGTCTGCATAAACATTTAAGATTATAAATTCAAAAGCATTTCGGGTTATAGATTCGACTCAACAGTTTAAAGTGGTTCTTTCTGGACCTGTAATAAAGACTAATATAATACCAATATATTTGAACATCTGAATGCATCTAAATGCAACATCACTATTAATAATGAAATGTTAATGATGATTATAAAAAATAGCAGCAAATAATAGCAGTAAAATATTTCTATTCTCAATAAGGCTCTAATGTCTGTCTCAATCTCGCGTCTCATAATGACGTGAAGAAATATTTTTAAAAATGATTTAATATGAAGGCAATAAGAGAGTGTTACAGGCATCGCCCTAAAGAAATTAGCCTCATGGGCAGTGTAGTCCGTGCTGCAGGGAGAATGGACTGCCATACCAGTTATGTGTCTGTGAGCGCGAGGGAGGCAGAAAAAGGAGAGTGTAAAAGTACGAGCTGAAACGGGAGCTGGAAGCATGTAAATATAATAATAACCACTGCAGCCAAAAAGAGTGCCTGATGAGCCCAGTTGTAAATAATCTATTAAGACTCGACTGTACACTGTGTTCGTGTTTTCCTCCGAAACAAAAAGTTCCATTGGAGCAGCCTTTCAATGCCTCTCTCTGTCTCTCGCTAGCAAAGTTGACCCAGACAACAAAGTAAAGCTAGTTTTCAGCTACGAGCCCGACACGAACCCGACGTATTAGCCAGAGGTCCCTTTACTACGGTTCGGAGCCGCGGACCTGTTTTATATACGCACGGAATAGTTTTCTCTATGAGATCGCTGCGAAAAGTGCAGCCTTACTTAATGTCCACCCTACTGTTACTGATTTTATATTAAGATTTAAACATCTAGTTGGTATTGGTATGGCGAGTAGCCTTCAGTAATAGTAATAAATCACACAGCAATAGTACATTCATGTAGTTGTAAAAAGCATGATAATATATTAAGTAATCCAAAGTATTCAGAATACGTTACTCTCATTGAGTAATGTAACAGAATACGTTACAAAATACATTTTGGGGCATGTATTCTGTAATCTGTAGTGGAATACATTTTAAAAGTAACCTTCCCAACACTGGCTACAACACTGTTTGTTGAAAAAAAGTAACGCGACCGCACTTCATTTTCTTGTTAGTAACGGTAACGGCGTCGTAACAATAGGAATAGTAATTAGTTAGATTACTCGTTACTGAATAAAGTAACACCGTTAGTAACACTGTTACTTCTAACGCCTTTATTCCCATCACTGCCAATCAATGATAAAATAATAGCTTTTATTTTCTGCATGCTTCAGTCAACCACTCACCCAGAGGATCTTCAATCCCAGAAATTTCCTTCTCCTCATTTTATTAATGTTTGTCGTCCTTCCATACTCTGGTAGCTGGCCCATCCGGAGCTATATCATTTTGAAATATGCATACAGCAAGCCGAACCACACCTTGGTCACACCAACCCTTTTTCCACCCTTAGGATGTCCAATGCCATCCTAGTCTGGACTATCAAAGGTGACTTTAACGCCAACTGTTCTGACAGTCCTGTTTATTGCATTCCCTGGTCAGATTAGCCAATATCTGCACATTGGAATAAACATAACCAACTTGGTCAACATTATATTGGGTGTTATTTCAAAATATTATAGATTCTCACCCTCAGTCCCTGGGGTTTGCTAAACTATATTCATCTAGAATTCCTCTCTGTCTCTAAATTTTTGAGAATTTTATGCTTGGTGTCAAATTTTAGGAAATCGACCATAAGTGAAATTTGTGGTCTTGTTTGCAAGGTATTGAACTTGCCTCCACTGTTGTCGATGGAGAACTTTGTCAATAAAACTTCCCAGAGGGGGGAGAGGAGTGCACACCTTCTGAGTGAGAAGCATGGAAGGCGTCAACAGGAAGGGTGTGTCAGGATCTGTTGTGATAGGAGACAAAGGTCTAGCATTAATGATGGCTGTTACCTCTGCCATTAGAGTGGAAAGCACCTCATGTGTCAAGTAAGAGTGCGTGGTTTGGAGAAGCATTGCATCCATGATACGTCGGGATGGCTTCGGCAAGCTCTGCAGCTAACACAGCAGCTCCCAATTCCAGTCTTGGAATTGTATGAGCAGATTGTGGGGCCAATTTTGCTTTCCCCAGAACGAAGCCCACATGATGGTTCTGATCTTCGCCAGTGGACTTTAGGAAAGCAACTGCTGCAATGGCTTTAGTGGAGGCGTCTGAAAAGATGTGTAACTCTTTTCTGATTGCTGTTCACATTGTAGCAGAAGCGTAGGTTCTTGGAATATGTACATTCTTGAGATTGACAAGAGATTCTTTCCATGTATCCCACTCGGCCTCCCTTTCTCCAGGCAGTGGAGTGTCCCAGTCTAGGGCCTCACTTGAAAGTTCTCTCAGCAGTATCTTTCCCTGGATTGTAACCGGTGAAGCAAATCCTAACGGATCGAAAAGACCATTGATTGTAGCTAAGGCACCTCTCTTTGTAAAGGGCTTCACTGTCTCTGCTACTTGAAAGGTAAAGGCGTCTTTCTTTAGGTCCCATATCAGACCAAGACTTCGCTGTGTAGGTGTCACATCAGTCTCCAGATTTAGCTCCTTAAGCCCCTTTGCACAGTCATCTGGAGAAAACGCATCAAGAACCTCAGAGCTGTTTGATGCTATTTTATGCAGGCGAAGGTTAGATGTGGCAAGCATTTCCTGTGCTCTCTTCATTAGATCAATAGCTTCACTGGCTGTGGGCCTTGACACAAGCGCATCATCAACGTAGAACTCCCTCTCAACAAAGCGTCGTGCATCTGATCCGTATTCCTCTTCACCCTGAGCTGCTGCACGTCGAAGGCTGTATATAGCTACGGATAGTGAGGGACTGTTGCCAAACACGTGAACCTTCATTTGATACTCACAGATGTCATTGGCAGGATTGTTGTCTTCATGCCAGAGGAAGCGCAAATAGTTTCGATGGTCCTCTCTTAAAATGAAACTGTGAAACATCTGTTCAATGTCAGCGGTTACTGGAACAGTTTCACGTCTGAACAACAATACAACAATTAATGATGGCAACAACAATACTCCCAACAAGCTATTATTGAGGTCAGGTCCAGAGAGGAGAACATCATTGAGAGAGACGCCATGGCACTTTGCACTTGAGTCGAACACAACTCTGATCTGACCCAGCTTCTGAGGATGGTACACCCCAAACGTAGGTAAGTACCAGCACTCCTTGTCCACCTCAAGTGGAGGAGCCAGTTCAGCATGGTCACGATCAAATATGTTCTGCATGAAGGCAAAGAAATGCCTCTTCATTTCAAGCCTTTTTTCAAGGGTGCGATGAAGAGAGGATAAGCGTTTGACCGCCTGGTCGTGATTGTTGGGCAGCCGCTGGCGAGGTCCCTTGAGTGGAAGTGGCGCCACCCAGCTGTTGCTGTCATCTATGAACATCTCTTTCTTCATGACCTCTAGGAACAGTTTGTCTTCAACAGAAAGGCCGATTTTGTTATTGTCCTCAGATGTATCAAAGATAGTGCTTCCAAGAGTGCATGCCTTAACTCTAGGTGTTTCGTGGTAGGGAAGGCTTTACGCTCAGACTTGGACCCATAATTCTCTTTGATATGAACCATATTTGGACATGGTCTGAAATAGGATGGGCGATTGTTCTCAAGCACATTAGTGTGATAGGCATCCACAGTTGCAGGCTTGTGAGCATCACCTAAACAGACATCACCAATGATGACCCATCCCAGGTCCAGTTTCTGTGCATATGGGGCATTGTGAGGACCATTTCTATGCTGCCTCGCCTTGTGGACACTAAGTAGGTCATGTCCCAGTAAAAGGAGGATCTCAGCCTTGTGATCGAGTGGTGAGATAAGATGAGCTATTGGCCTTAGATGAGCATGTTCTGCTGCCACCTCAGGGGTAGGTATCTCAGCTCTGTTACTCGGAATGTTATTACATTCAATTATTGTCGGTAGCGTGACTGATGTGGCTCCATCTAGTGACTCCACTACAAGGCCTGTAGCTCTCCTACCCATCATTTCTGTCGTTCCCGCACATGTACGAAGTGTGAATGGAGACTCTGATCCCTCTATGCCATAAACATCAAAAAACTCTGACCTGGCAAGTGACCGATTACGCTGATCATCGAGCACAACATAAGCCTTTGTCACTCGCTCTGGCTGCGATTTCGGGAAAACCTTTACCAAGCAGATCTTAGAACAGGATCTTCCTCTCTGAGCCTCTCCACATACTTCGGTACAAGTCGATGTTATAGCAGGCTGAGTTGTCTCTTCCGTGCCCTCCCCGCCATGACCAAAGAGAGTTGCAAGGGGTGGTCCTGGATGAAGGGCAGAGATATGATTCCTGCTTTCACATTCTGTACACTTGATTGTTGTGTTACAGTTCTTGGCCATGTGACTAGTGGAAGAACAGCATCTAAAACAGATACCGTTGTCCTTGAGGAAGGTCTTACGCTCCTCAATGGGTTTATTGCGAAACCCTCTGCAGCGCTTGAGGGGATGTGGCTTTTTATGAATAGGACACTGCCTTTCCACATCACAGGTTTGCTCTCTCACACTGTCTTGGCCAGCTTTCTCCTGTGATATTTCCGTCTTGTGAGCAGAGACCAAACCCTTATAGGGGTTTCTCACTGTAGTATCTGATCTAAAGTGGTCTGTTGTAGATGCTAAGAGCCTGAAGCCTGGGTCATTGCGGGCTTGTGCCTCCTTGCAGACAAAGTCACAGAGAAAGGAAAATGGCGGAAAAATGACACTATGGTCAACTTTATACTTAAAACCCTGAAAGAGCCACTTTTCCTGGATATTATGTGGTAACTTGTCCACAATTGGAGCGACACAACGTGCAGTGTCAAGATAGCTTAGCCCTGGGAGATAACCCTCTGATTTTGCTGCCTCGACCTCTTGCAGCAGGTCACTAAGCTCTCAGCTTCACAGGATCCTTGCTAATGACCTTTGGGAAGTTTGTAAGCCTGTCAAAAAGTGTTTTTTCAATTATCTCTGGAGAGCCAAAACATTCCTCCAAGCGCTCCCAGGCTTTGTCCAGTCCAACTTCAGGACGACAGACGTGCACCGTCTTTATTCTTTTCACATGCCGTGCTGAGTCATGCCCCAGCCACTTAATAAGGAGGTCCAACTCTTTGCTGGGGCTGAGTTTTAGTCCACTGATTGCATTCAGAAAGGAGGATTTCCACGCTCAGTAATTTTCAGGGCAGTCATCAAACTTTGTGAGACCAGCATTAATAAGATGCCTCCGTGCCAAGTACCTTGCTATATCACCCACCTGAGCACTGCCATCTGGTAGGAGTTGTGGTGTGACTCGATCAGGCGACCTTTCCCTTGTGCTTTCTGGCGGGTGCGGTGTTGAGTGGGGGTAAATACCAGACTTTGGTTCCTGAAATAGCCCTGATGTTGGAATGGCTTTGTTTCTCATTTTGAACAAGCGGGTTTCAACATACGGAGTATCAAAGCTTTGCCTGGGTGGAATTGTGGGCTTCAGTTCATGAACAGTGGACTCTCTATGCTCTGCCTCTGGTTTAGCACTCTCGGTTGGCTGTAGATGCTGCTCCACATACTGACGTGTCCTTTCAGCAGTCTCTTCAAAGGCTGGTTTCAGTTTTGACAGACTCCTCTGCTGCAACCTCAAGAATGCTGGCTTCAGCCATAGCTGCTGCTACCTCCTTTTCATACTGTAAAGTGTTCAATTTGGCTTCTATGCGAGCCTTCTCAATCATCATTTCTGACTCTATTTTGGCATAATCGGCTCGTGCGCGAGCCGCCTCCAGTTTAGCACGAGCTGCAGCAGCGGCTCGACTGGCTGATGATCCACTACATGCTATTGAGGCTACTGACCTGGTCTCTAGAGCCGACAGCTGCGTTATTTCTTTTGCGGCTTGTATGTCCTCCATCCCACAATGCTGCTGTGTGGCAAGCGTAAGCAGTAGTAGAGATGAGACGAGCCGAGGTTGCTGTCTTTGATTATCTCTGCCCACTGAGAAGTTGCTTTTTTACTGTTCTGTCCTTATTGTGCGTCCCTTTGCCCAACTTGACAGACAGCTAACGGTTTCAATGAACATTGGAGGCGGAAGTAAGTTTAAGGCTTTTTACTTCGTCAGTACTTCAATGATTGACATCCTTTTCTTCCCCTAAAACTAAAAACAAACACAAAGAAAATGTTACAAGATGTCTTTTCCTTTAACTCACACTTCTAGGATATGAACTATACTGTTATATAGTATGCGTAATCAACAGCGACTCAGTATTGATCACAATACAACTTAGCGAGTTTAGCTTCCTCAAAGATAAACATAACGGATGAAATAACTAGTTTCTAAACAAATCTCTGTAATAGAAATGCACCAAATAAACTTGTAAACATGTTGTACATTAATACTCACAAGCAATAACTCTCCAAGGCAGAAATGTTTTAAAGAGCATCTAAGGCGACAAACAGCATATTCTGCAGGCTAACAAGCGACCAGCTTCCTGTTTCCTCTACCCACAGGAACACAAAAAACCGCACTAAAATATAAGCTTGTGAGTATTCCCACTATGACCAGCAGAGGGTGCTGAAGAGAAAGAACCTATGCATGTCATAACATCTCTCATCAGGGCTGTGTGAAGCACAGTAAACAATTCAGTGGAGGCCATGAGCAGCCATTAACAGACATCCTGAGGCATGCAGTTACGTGCAAAATTCCACCCTCTCACCACACACAGACATTGTTTTCATAAGCAGAGAATGTTAGACCTTGTTTCTTAAATGTACATATGTGCCCTCTGGGTGACATAAAACGTGTTCTGTGTAATCAATGGATTCTTGTAACAGAGTCTGTATGTGTGTGTGTGTGTGTGTGTGTGTATATATGCAGTATTTTGCGTATCAGCATAAGCACTTGTTAGCAAAGCATTCTTCATTGCAATCAGCATGTGTGTGTGTGCATCACTCTTCATTGCACGAGCATGTGCATGTGTATTTTGTGTGTGGGTCACTTCTCAGTGAATCAGCATTTCGGTTTAGGTGTGTGTCTTATTTCTCACTCAATCAACAAGTGCACATGTGTTTGTCTGTGTATCACTTCAGGCTGAGTCAGTGTGTGTGTAGATGTGTGTGTGTGTTCATCACTTTCCTGTTCTGGTGTCGTGGGTAAACCACGACCTGAAGCGTGCCCTGGGGTCCTGCCCTCCTCCTTTTCAGTCTGTTTGAGACCATTGCTGCTGCTGCTCACAGTGCTGTCCATCCTGGTTCTGACCCCCATTGGGGCAGTCCTTTCTCCAGTGTCCATGCTCACCGCAGGTCAAACCTGCATCTTCTTCTGTGTTTTGTCCGTTCTGAGGTGGCTTTTGACCTCAGTTCTCCCTCTGTCTCTGCCACGCCCTTTTCTCTGCTGCCCAATCATGTGTTGTTCCGTCACTGCCCTGCACAGTGTTAATGCAGAGTCATCAAGGTCAGCATTCTGTTACTCTGCCTCACTTTTCATCTGGGCTTAATGGGTGTCTCGTCACAGCTCTGTCAGCTGAAGCTGTCTGGGAATTTCCCCCCATGTAGTGAAACGGGCCTTGGGTTTAGCACCCTCCGTCTCCGCTGTGTGAGATCCCTTTCCTGCAGCACTGTTGACATTTTCAGGTTGTTATTGTGGGTCCTGCTGCTTCAGCATTTAGTCTGGGTCACGTCGAAGAGGGTAGAAGGGAAAAAAGAAAAACAAAAAGACAAAAAACAGAGCAAAAAACAGACAGGAGTGGACGAACAGGAAAATGATGCACTGTTTGCTGTGTTACACAGAGAGGGGAGAAACGCCGTGCTGGGCCCTGTGTCAGCCTTCTCTCCCTTTTAAAAAAAAAATATATATATAATTAACTCATAGCCCACCTAGTTGACAGGACAACACAAATGCATATTTAAAATATTACCACCAAATAGAACTTTCTTCATACAGTAATCACTTGTGTCTCTCAATCAGCAGAAAACATCTCACAATTTACCATTTGAAAACTGCATTTATTACCTTATGGCTAGTTGGTCGTACCAGTTTTCCTCTTTGCCTTTTTTCACACGTCAACCTGGTGTCCTGCAACCCAGAGAGTTAAGTATCAGCAATGAACTCAGCGTTTGATAGCAAGTGTCTGTTGAGTCTATTTCAGCATTAATTAGAGAGCGTGTTCATGAGTGTAAGCTGGTCTTCATTGCATGTGTGGGTTAGTAGGCAGTTCAGTGTATGCGTATGGCATGGAGCTGTCTCCCCAGCTCCTTATTCTCTACAAAAAGCATTTCATGTCTCTCTGTTTGTGTGTGTTCTCTTTTTCTTTTCTTTTTTTTACCATTTTATTGCGATAGCCTGGACACTTTCTCAACCTCCACAAGTCCATCGGCCTTACCTTTCAACTCAATTTTCATATTCTCTCACTTTAACAACATCAGCCTTCCATGTTCTCCTCCCACTCCTCACAGCTGCAGTCTCCTCTCCCACATCAGTAGCAGAGGCACGTTGTTGATGTGTTAGAGGCCCAGTGGGCCGTTCCTCTTCAACTTTGCCTTATTTCTTTCACGCTTTTCTTCCTTAGCCATTTCGACTCCCAGTATGGCAAATGTAAGACTCAGAGAGTCTTCTCAAGTCCATTAACACAGAATGATGTTAAAAAAAACCCCAAAAAACCCACACACACACATTAAGCGATAGTATCTGGATTTAAACTTTCAAATTAAGTAAGAAAAGGTTGCCATATGTCATAAAATTTCTGAGCTGAACCTTTTACAGTGTAGTGGATCTTTTCCAGCTGAGTATAGTACATGACATCCTTAACCCATTGCCCATATACAGGTGGAAGTGGCTCTTTCCATTTCAATAAGATCATTCTTCGAGCCAAAAGAGTGCAAAAAGCAAGAAGATCAGAGTCTGATTTAGAAAGACCGGCGTCATAAAGCGTCACCCCAAAAATGGCCATAAATGGGCAGGGTGCAATTAGAACACCACATATCTTGGACATGGTTTCAAATATACTTTTCCAAAAGCTACCCAATTTTGGACAAGCCCAGAACATGTGAAATAGAGAAGCAGGCTCTTGTTTGCACCGGTCACATGTGGGGTCACACCCATCCTTGACTTTGCTTAATCTAGCTTTAGACCAATGGAGACGGTGAACCACTTTGAACTGAATCACCAAATGTTTAAGGCAGATAGATGACGAAAAAATTCTATTGATTATCCTATGCCAAGTCTCATCTGCAATCCGTTGGATTGCAGCGTGGGGAAGAGACCTGGGCTTAACCCTAGAACACTATCGCCGGGTGATTTACACCCGAGCAAATACATTTACATGATTTCTCTCTCCTGCAGCTGTTTGCGTGTCGAGGAGCCTGTGCCTTCACCAGGGAAGTCTCAAATTTCCCAGGAATGAGTGGACCAAAGACCAGCTTTCCAGAGTCATTATTTTGTTTTAGGAGGGGTTTTTTTTCATTTTGTTAGACACGGCACAGTTGAAAGTAAAAGAAGACCACTCTAATTTTTCATGTGTTGTCATATTTTGATATATTTGATTACTTTTTATTGGTTATATTATATCGGGTGAAAATCACCCGGCATTAGTGATTGTGTTACTATTTATAGCGATAGTGTTCTAGGGTTAAAGCTTAAAATTACAGCTTAAAATTACTTAACAGCTCATAAACATCACTTATAACCCGCTTGGCATTTGGTTTAAAATCAAAAATATCATCCAAAAGGGATGGAGGTGGACAGGACAGAAAGCACTCAGTATTAGAAGCAACAGAATTCCTGAGTTGTAGATACCTGAAAAAATGTGACTGAGGGACCTTGAACTTGGTCACCAACTGTTCAAATGAAGAGAAGATATTGTCCGTGAAAAGAGCATTCATTGAAGTTATTCCAAGCTTTGTCCATATGTTAAATGCCTTGTCTGTTAAGGATGGAGAAAACATGCAATGTCTATGTGGTGGTGCAATAAGAGAGAGTTAAGTCTGTTTTAAGTGCCTTCTGAGCTGGTACCATAATTTAAGTGAATGGATAACAAGAGGATTCGTGGTGAAGCTGGAGATAGGTCCCGCCAGAGGTAATCTGGCACACAGCAAAGACAGCAGGGAGGATCGACTCACTGACAGCTTTTCCAGTGTTACCCATGATGATAAATTATCATGATCTTTTACCCAGTACAATAATGCCCTTATATTAGATGCCCAGTAATAAAACAAAAAATTGGGGAGTGCTAAGCCTCCTGCGCTCCGTGGTCTTTGTAATATGCTCTGTTTCAGCCTAGGTGGCTTTTTGTTCGAAATGAAGGAAGAGATTTGCTTATTTAGATTATTAAAAAATGACTTAGTTAAAAAAAACTGGAAGACATTGAAAAAGATATAGAAATTTTGGAAATATACTCATCTTAATGATATTTAATCTACCATCTACCGAAAGAGGCAAGGACTCCCACTTTCCAAAATCCTCTTTTAGCTTAGACAATAAAGGAAGATAATTAGTTTTATACAAGTCTTTATGGTTCTGTGTAATCCAAATGTCCAAATATTTAAACTTGTTATACCTGAGTTTTAAAGGTGCTAAAATAGACGAAAATTCCCCAGTTGCTGTACCTATAGGCATTGCCTCGCTTTTCCCGAAATTCACCTTATATCCAGAAATTGTCCCGAATTCCTTAAGTATATCTAAAAGTTTAGGGAGGCTATTTGAAGGGTTGGAAATAAACGAGAGCATGTCGTCAGCATAAAGAGAGACTTTATGTTCGACATCCCCACGACGTATTCCCTCAACATCAGCACAATGTCTCAGAGCAATAGCTAGCGGTTCAATTGCGATGGCAAAAAGAAGAGGTGACAAAGGGCACCCCTGTCGTGTGCCGCGTTGAAGCTCAAAAAAGGGGGACAGACTATTGTTGGTCTGAATGGCCACTACAGAGAAGCAATACAATACTTTTATCCAGGATACAAAATTACTCCCGAAGCCAAATTTTTTAAGTGTATGGAAAAGAAAATCCCATCTCACCCGATCAAACACTTTTTCTGCATCAAGTGAAATTACAGTTTCCAATACATTACCTTTGACATGGCTATAGATTATATTTAATAAATGTCTAATATTAAAAAACGAAAACCTATTTTTGATAAAGCCTGTCTGATCGGGTGAGATAATGGAGGGCAGATATTTCTCTAAACGGCGGGCCAACACTTTAGCAAGGATCTTGGTGTCTGTGTTTAGCAAAGATATTGGACTATATGAGCCACAATCTAAATGATCTTTATCCTTTTTTAGAATTAGGGAGATCACTGCTTGACGTATTGTTGGAGGTAAGGATTGTGAGAGGAAAGATTCTTCAAAGGTTGACTTTAACAATGGATTCAATTGGTTAGAAAACTTTTTGAAAAAATCAGAAGGATACATGTCGGGGCCAGGAGATTTTCCAGACTGCATACTCCGTATGGCCATTTCAATTTCAGCATTAGAAATGGGCTCCTCCAAACTGGTGGCCGCATCTTCTCCTAGGGAAGGGATATCAAGTTTCTCAAAGAAATTTTCTAGTGCCAAGTCATCTTTAGCTGGGGGGGAGCTGTATAAAGTCTGATAGTATTTAAAAAAAATATTATTTATATCTTGGTTATCTGTACACCTTATTCCCTGGTCATTCTGGATCTCAGGGATAGCTTGATTAGCTGTTCTTTGTCGTAGTTGATGACCTAGCAGCTTGCCAGTTTTTTCTCCATGTTCATACGAGTAGCTATGCAACTTTGAAATTAGATACTCAGCCTGTTTTGTAGATATGAGATTATATTCAGTTTGTAATTTCAACCTACATTTATATAATACCGGATCAGGAGAATGGCTATATACAGCATCTAGTTTAGTAATTTCGTCAGCTAATTGAGAAAGTCGCTCAGTATTAGTCTTTTTTTTATTTGCACAAAATGAGATTATCTGGCCTCTCAGATATGCTTTTAGGGATTCCCAAACAGTTGATGGTGACATCCCTGGGGTTTGATTGATAGCAAGAAAGAAATCTATTTGAGAACTTATATAATTAACAAACTCATCGTCTGCTAACAATACTGGATTGAATCTCCATGGCCGATAATTAGAGCAGGCATTGGGAATACGCATTGAAAGAAAAACAGGTGAGTGATCTGAAATCACCATGGCCTTGTAATCACAGTCTGTGACTAAAGGGAGGAGTTTTTTGTCCAGAAAGAAATAATCTATGCGAGTATATGTTTTATGGACATTAGAAAAAAAAGAATATTGACTCGAATTTGGGTTCTGAAATCTTCATACGTCAGCTAACCCATAGTTATCAAGAAAACGGACGTGCTGATTTTGAAACAGGCGCGCTTTTGTGCGAGCTGCGGTCCATAGCAGCTAATGAGCAATTTAGGTCCCCACCAAAAATAATATTATGTGTTGCCATGTTGGGAAGCCTTGCAAAGACGTTAGTGAAAAAACTATGATCATCCCAGTTAGGGGCATAGACATTTGCTAAAATCAAGGGGAAACCATATAAATGTCCTACAACTACAACAAAATGACCTGCAGGGTCTTCATCTACAGTTGTGGCTATATTTCCTTATCAAGATCGCTGTCCCCCAAGCTTTAGAATTAAATTTAGAGTGATATATCTGGCCCACCCATCCAGACTTGATTCGAAAATGATCAGACGTACGCATATGCGTTTCCTGAAGAAATGCTATATCTGTTCTGACTCATCCTTGCTCAAATAGTAAAATATGAAAGCACCAGATATAAGACACGTATAAAGAAAAAAGAAAAGAGAAGGGAAAAAAACAAAAACAAAACAAAACAAAATAAAACACACAGTAATAAATAAAATAAACATATCTGGCTGAAACCTAAACCAAGAACATAATGAGCAATTACACCAGATTGAACATGGTGACTGCCAAACCCCCTGCAAACAGATCCACACATATAGCCTAGTGCTTGTTTGGTTTACTATAAGCCAGACAGGTTCCCGCTGACCGTGTGACATAACATATCCTACAAATAAATGGACGTCCAAATAGGGTACAGAACTTTCTGAAACACAATGATATTGCCATTAAATAAAATGAACCAAAATGTGCTTATGAAATAAGTTTAAATGTCTTAACAAGAAGTGTCTCTTTAAACTTTTCATCACAGTGCGAAACAGAGTCATGTACACGCAGCAGTAATTGAGACAACCAACCATAGTGCTGAACTTAGGCACGGTGCTACCACATAGGGCATCAGGCGCAGCCTCCTCAAACGTTAATATGTTCTTTGACATATTCCATTGCCTTCACCGCATCCAGAAATTCTTTCTCCTCCCCGTTATGTGTGATACAAAGTCGCGCCGGGAACCTGATCCCAAAGCGGATACCTTCTTGTTCACGGAGAAGTTTCTGGACTTCTGTAAAAGCAGCCCGAGCCCGGGCCACCGAGGTGGTAAAATCCGGGAATATTGCAATTGGCTGTCCATTGAATCTCAGCGGAGCTTGGGTCCTGGCACGGCGTAGAATTTCCACACAATCCTGGTAGTAATGAAGCTTGGCTATGATGGCCCGCAGGTTACCACCTGGCTTTTTTGTGACAAGACTCCTGTGTGAGCAGTCGACAATAACATCTTTGTCTATACCCAGCACTTTACGTAGTAGTGCAGATACGGCCGTGGTGGAGCTCGAATCCGGGTCCTCCGGGACCCCGATGATGCGGATGTTAGATCTCCACATCCTGCCTTCCATGTCATCACATTTATCCTTCAGGTCAGACAGCTCCTTCTTCAAACTCTTTACTGTAGATTGCAAGGTGACCATCTCATCGCTCCACATTGACAGCCCGTCCTCAACTTCTTTTACCATGGTCTTAACTCCATCACTTTCAGCGCACGCTGCTGCTGTACTGTTAGTGATCTCATTTCTCACTTCTTGCACGTCAGCCCTACTGTTATCAAAATCTTCTTTCAGTGCATTTCTGAGTTCTTCTTTTAACACCGCACTGATATCCTCTTTGAGGGACTGAAGAAGCTCCAATTTTAGGGCATCAGTATCCACAAAACGCCCATCACTCTGCTGAGTCTGTTCCTCAGTGGCCGCAGAGCTGGGCGCCACCCTTGGGTGATCATTGGTACTCTCACCCGAGGTTGCGCCGGGCCTAGCCGCCATTCCTCCTGTGTACTTATATTTTCTTAGGTTAGATGCCATTCTGTCTCGAATGAAGCTGTAATATGGTATACAAAACTGTCAACTTCCCCTGTGTCAAGAGATGTATTCTAAGACACTTCTTCAGCTTCGAATCAGCGAGGAGAAACACACACTGCAGTTAGTTACTTGCAAGCAAGGGCAGTCACAGAGCACTCGCACAGAAGTGAGGGCTCCGAGACTCGCGCCGTGCCACTGCCCTGGTCTTTATTTATATACATCAGTGGGTGCGTGTGTGTGTGTATGTGTGTGTGTGTGTGGGGTCAGAGTGTGACCCCATAAAGACTTCCCTAAACCTGCTGGTCTGGAAGTCCAACAGTTCATCTAAACAAAAGGCACTTAGCCTAAAACAGACATAGATACGTTTATCCTATCATAAAACAATAATAGAAGGTATGCCTTTTTCCCATGCTCCCAGGATGTGGGTGTGAATGCCAGAACACTCTGGAATGCACACAAAGCCTTTGCAGCCTACTAAAGATCACACATCCTATCACTACATAATCGATTATACACCTCTAAGCATATATGGAAACTTGTATCATTAAAAGCTTATACTGACTACTAAGTACAATTTTCCATTGACATTCCCTCCTGTTGTCAGTATAACTTTTAAGTGAGATATCAGTATGTAACATCTTGTTATACATTTTCTGTTACATCGTCATTAATCACACAAAGTCTTCATGTTCCAACAGGTGGGAGTCATTATCATCACTTTTCACAGCTATGTATGCAGCAACATACATAGCCGTTTGTCACATTGAAATCAATCCAGAAGAGATAATCACATGTTCCATTACTAAGTCCAACAGCATGTGGGATTGTGTCGTTGGTGGTGATTTGGCTGTGTTGGAATCCAATGCCAGCGAAGCTAGCTGCACACTTTGCTTGAGTGTTGTTCATATATTCACCATATAGTGTGGGGTGTGTCGACGTGCTGGGCATATGAGAACAGACATAACAGTCTGTATTTGCCGATTCTGCCTTGGTCCTGTCGTGGATATAATGGTACCAGGCATTGTTCATCCACGGATGGATGTGGTCTTGTGTCATGTCTCTTAGGTGGGAGTTGTCGTGCGTCCATCTTTTCTGTCTGCCTCGTGGTTCAACGGTCTCCGGCATCAGCTGGGGTCCTGTAAGGGTGAGCGTCGTAGTCAAGGGGGTGTCGGGGTTTCCTGGGACCTCAACCTTTTTGCAGTGGCTCTGATGTATCCAGGAGGGTCTCTCCGCTATTTTGCAGGCAGTTGGAGTGGTCAGAAGCACTTGGTATGGACCCTCGCACAGTGGCGAGCTCCAATTTTTCCTTTGGAGTACTCTGACAAGGATCCAATCACCTGGCTTCAACCTGCAAGAAATAGGCGAAAAAGAGTCTTGCGGCAGTTTATTGTTTAAAACATCTTCTCTGTTTGTCAACAATTGAGTCATCCAATCTGCCAGAGTGGTTTCACGGATTGATTTATCTAGTGGCTCACTAGTAACTGGCAATGGAAAAGGTCGCCCATGTATGATTTCAAATGGGGACAGTTTGTTATTTCCTTGGGTATTGTGTTTTTGGCAGGTCATACATGTTCTCACATAATCTTTTGCTGAAGTTTCAAAATTTAAAGTATAAAATTGTTGGTTTATTATAAAGATCATTCCTCAGATCCTCCCTCCTGATGAGCCATGGCTCAAAACCATGGCTCACTAGAGCGGCTGTTTTGTGTAATGATTTGGGAAGAATGGGTTTTCCTGCTATTTTCATTATGTTATCAGTGTCTAGTACTGCTCAATGTTTCAGCCATTGTTTTTGTTCTTTAGGTGGTGCTGCTTTTGTTCGTCCTGCAGTACAGATAGTGGAATGGTGTGATTTTCATGAGTTGTTAATAAGACTGTGGTTGCTATGGCTGCTGCTTTTGCAGCTTTGTCAGCAAAATTGTTTCCCTTTGTAACTTCAGAGTCATACTTCTGATGTACTGCACATTTGCAAATTACTAAATGTCGTATCGCATGAGGAGTTTTCTCCCATGTAAACAGATGTGTGCCATGATAAAACCCTTTCTCCACACGCTAGAAATAAGAAACTAATTTTAACCCTCTGTTACATTTTATTCATTTATTTTATAATCCATTCATTTTTCCAAATCTAGTATCAATGAACTAATTTGCATATCAACTCATAATGCGCTAAGTTGACAGGTCAACAGAAATGCACGTTCAAAATATTATCACAAAAGAGAATTTCCTTCATACAGTAAATTACTTGTGTTGCATCAATCAAACTGAAAGCATTCCACAATTTATTGTATTACCAACTAAATTTATTGTCTGATTACTGCTTGGTCATATCAGACTCTCTCTGTCTTTATTTTTTCTTCTCTGTTTTCACAAATGTTTCACCTATTGTCCTGCAAGCTGGAGAGTTAAATGTCAGCAGTGGATAAATTCAGCATTTGATAACAAAAACTCTGTTAAGTTTTTCCTGCTTTAACACCAATGAGAGATATAGAGGCGCATGTATAGTGTGTGCTATAGTGTAAGCTGTTCTTCATTGCATGTATGTGTGGTAGTACGCTTGCATGCAGGGCCTCTGGGCCTGTCTCACCCAAAAGGGCATTTTCTTAACAGTTGCCTTTCTCTCACGTGTGTTAAGAAAGGCAAATGCGCTTGTAACAGTTGTGAGATTATTATGCTGTTATATGTTACATTGTACCTGTAATCAAAATGAGTACTGATACTGCTGTAGGCCACATCATACTTCTTGTGTAATCAGTATGTAGTTTTACTTTGCATCATACTTCTGAGTTAAAAGAATGTGAGAATCATTAGATTCATTAGATAGGTTTGTATTATCCTATACTGCTGACTTACTGTGAGTGAGTTACACTGTTTTCTGATAGTAGAGACAACAGAGCACATTCTTCACCTCCACCTTTGTTGGAAGCAGAAAAACAGGGAGCCAAGGTCATAACTCAGGCTCACTGGGAGTTAGAAAGAATGTGCATGCTTAGTTTGTGGCTGTGGCGCATTTTGTATGGCTTATTTCCTTTTGTTTAGTAGCTTTCTGCCTTCACCTGAGAGGGTGTGCCCTAAATATGTGATTTCAGGTCTCCGTAATTAGAGTTTATTTAAAGATAAGTAAGATGATTTCATTTATTGCTTGCAGATCATGCACTAGACGGTATTTTGCAGTATTGACCCTGTGCACGAGAAAATGCTAACTTCCTGTTTGAGACCGAATGTGGGGTTGTACATTTCCGGTAGCTTTACTTTGCGGTCAATCGCTACTGCGAAGATATACTCCAAAATCATGTCCAAAACTCGAAAATGGAAAGATCGCGTTAAGTTACAAAGAGGAGAAGGTAGGAACACTCACCACTGTTGTGTCATAAAAAATCTAATGATCAATTTTGACGTTTAAAGAGTTTAGATCGATCAGTTGTTTACATCACAAGCAGAACTGCATTACTGCATGCAGAAGACATTTAAACAGGCAAATGTTCAGCATTCAAACTACAGGTGAACAATAGTCAAACCAGATGTTTCCCCATTATCAGCTAGTCAAGTACACACCTACACAGCATGTTAACAAACCATGAAAAAAAGCCACACAAAAAAATGAACGATTGCTGGTAAGGGTTTCTCTACATTAGTATTTACGAAGGGTGTGTTGTGACTTACCTTCAAAATTACAGTGGTCCCTCGCTATAACGCAGTTCACCTTTCACCTCGCTGTTTCCCAGATTTTTAGTGCAAGTTTGCATGCTTTTATTTTTTTTTACATCACATTGTGTCCTGCGTCCTGATCGCTGCAGACGATTTCCTCCGTGACGTCTCTCCTGTACAGTACGGAATCGCTGCATCGATCGCTAGCAGTGTGACTCTGAAGTGCAGCACTGTATGTCCACGATGTCCACGCGTCAAAAAATAAAACTGGCTACTTGATTTCACCCATCGCTGGTTATTTTTAGAACATAACACCTGCGATAAACGAGGGACAGCTGAGAAATATAACATTTGAATCCCTTTTCTCTTTTGCTCTGAGGTGTGGGGGGAAAATATCGACAAGTCGATGAACATCATTTACAGATATATTGGGTAAATGCCCAAGACATCTATAGAAATGTAAATCGCCACTTGATTCATTCATTTGCTTAACTTGTTTTGGACCGTAAACAAGGCGCGAATAGGACACTGGAAACAAAGCTCCCAACAGGAGTTTCCGCACCGGAAGTAGCATATGCTAACGTGCACAGTCAATTAGCTTTCTTCACCACTTAAACAAAACATCACTCTTTGTTTGTTTTATTAGGGCACGAGCACTGAGAGTGCGAAGGCCCTATTGTATCTGCTCTGTTTATTATTATTATTATTATTATTAGGGCCCGAGCACTGAGAGTGCGAAGGCCCTATTGTATCTGCTCCGATTATTATTATTAGGGCCCGAGCACTTCGAGTGCGAAGGCCCTATTGTATCTGCTCTGTTTCTTCTTATTATTATTATTATTATTATTATTATTATTATTATTATTTCGGCAAATGAATCGGCCTTTTGAGGGCCTAAACATGCTCAAAAACTCATGAAATTTTGCACACGCGTCAGGTCTGGTGAAAATTTACGGATTTTAATGTCTGTAGACATGTCCAAGGAAAATTGGCTCAGTAGCGCCACCTAGAAAAATGAGAAACGCGAGCCCCCGAGATGGGTATGACCTACATGTATAAAACTCGGAACACATATCTAACGTTCGGAGACGCACAAAAAAGTCTATTATGGCCATGTCCTAAACCCAACAGGAAGTCCGCCATTTGGAAGTGAAGGTGACATTTTGGCTCTAATTTTGCCATTTCCATGCCTCGAACTTTTGCGAACTCCTCATTGGAATTTCATCGTACAAGCTTCATATTTGGTCAGTGTCAACTACACACCTGGGCCATGTTAAATTGCGGAGCTTTTGAGTTTTCGGGTTACTGTGAGGCCGTGGCGCCACGGCGAATTTCGATGACTCGCCATGAAAATCTTATTGCCTCTCGTTCTGTCATACATTGTCCGACCTTGACCAAAGTGGACACATATGATAAGGCTCCACCCCTGAACATATTTCAACTGCCATATTTGACATCAGGGACAGCGCCACCTAGTGGGAACAGGAAATGTCATGTTTTACACTTTGGGGTACAGTATTGTAATGGGTGACATCTGCAGCCTCAAATTTCTCCAGGAAAGCCTTAAGGAGTTGGTCTTGGGTTACAGAGAAAACTGTGAGTTTTCGCTGAAGGGTGTGACCCCAGCAGCATGGCGAACATTGAGGTCTCGCCATGAAGAAACAAATTAGTGTAACTCAATGAAATCCAATCTGATCAGTACCAGATTTTACAGGGATGATGTCAGACCCGCCCTGAACAGATTGATATGCCCATTGTCAGGAATACGTAGAGCGCCACCTAGTGGCACCAGGAAATGTCATGTCTTTCATTTTGTTGTACTGATTTTCACAGGTTCATCGTGGCCACCTCAAAAGCGGTGAATATCACCATCAGTCCCTCTTGATGCTTCAGTGAGAAAATTGTGACTATAAACTGAACGGCGCACCCTGGTGGCAACGCAGTTCACCATGAAAGATGAAGTGGCTTTTGAGGGGCTTGAAAAGTTTAAAAAGTCTTGAAATTTGGCGCACAGCTCTAATGTGATGAGGGATTTCTTTTTATATGTTCATTTTCCTTGAACAGCGCAAAATGGCTCCACAGCGCCCCCTACAAAATTTCAAAACAACAGCCCCTGCTCTGTGTTTTATGTATGAGTTTGAAACCTGGCAAGCTTATTGGAGATATCAAGATGTACAAAAAAGTCTCTTGGAGCAATATCCCAAATCCAACAGGAAGTCAGCCATTTTAAAATTAATGTGTAAATTTGGCGACATTTTCCCCTCTTTTCAGGCCTCATACTTTGACGAACTCCTCCAAGGGATTTCATTAGATTTACGCGATCTCCTGTGTGTGGAATCTAAAGACCTTTGTGATGTTAAATTGCGAAGCTTTTTACGTTCAGGGAAACGGGGTGGTCATGGCGGCACGTGGAGTTTCAATCACTCGCCAAAAAGCAGTAACCTGCTGTCGCTCAAAAACACAATGTCCAATCTCTCCCAAAGGTCGCAGGCGTGATGAGACTCGAGCTCGGAAATGTTTGTTATGCCATTTGTCAGTAATGGTTAGAGCGCCACCTAGTGGGACGACTATAATAATGGTTGAATGAGATGAAATTTTAGCTGGTGGTTAAATGCATGAATTCCATCAATGTGACATCAGATCGGAAGCGCTGGTTTTAGGTGTTGGGCTTGGCTCGACGCGCCGGGGGTGCGAGGGCCCTCATATCGCTGCTTGCAGCTTTAATTATTATTATTATTATTATTATTATTATTTTTTTATTTTTTTCATTGAAATGAATTGCCTTTTTGAGGGCTTTAACATGCTCAAAAACTCATGAAATTTTGCACACATGTCAGGTCTGGTGAAAAATTTCGTATTTTAATGGTTTTACATATGAGCACTGGGAAATGGCTCTAGAGCGCCACCTATGCCTTGTTAAGTGCAGCCCTACGAACACATCGTTTGAGCTACATGTATGAAATCTGGCAGACATGTGTATCATGCCGAGACAAATAAAAAGTCACTGGGACCATTGACGCAAACCCAACAGGAAGTCTGCAATTTAGAAGTGAAGGTGACATTTTGGCTCTAATTTTGCCATTTCCATGCCTCGAACTTTTGCGAACTCCTCCTTGGGATTTGATTGTATAAGCTTCATATTTGGTCAGTGTCAACTACACACCTGGGCCATGTTAAATTGCGGAGCTTTTGAGTTTTCGGGATACGGTGAGGCCGTGGCGCCACAGCGAATTTTGATGATTCGCCATGAAAATCTTATTGCCTCTCATTCTGTCATACATGGTCTGACCTAGACCAAAGAGCACACATATAATAAGGCTCCAGCCCTGAACATATTTCAACTGCCATTTTTGAAATCAGGGACAGCGCCACCTAGTGGGAACAGGAAATGTCATGTTTTACACTTTGGGGTACAGTATTGTAATGGGTGACATCTGCAGCCTGAAATTTCTCCAGGAAAGCCTTAAGGAGTTGTTCTTGGGTTACAGTGAAAACTGTGACTTTTCGTGAAAGGGTGTGACCCCAGCACCATGGCGAACTTTGATGTCTCGCCATGAAGAAACAAATTAGTATAACTCAATCAAATCCAGTCTGATCAGTACCAGACTTTAGAGGCATGATGTCAGACCCACCCTGAACAGATTGATATGCCCATTGTCAGGAGTACGCAGAGCGCCACCTAGTGGGAACAGGAAATGTCATGTATTTTACTTTGTTGTACTGATTTTCACAGGTTCATCGTGGCCACCTCAAAAGCGGTGAATATTAACATGAGTCCCTCATGATGCTTCAGTGAGAAAATTGTGACTTTAAACTGAACGGCGCACCCTGGTGGCAACGCAGTTCACCATGAAAAATGAAGTGGCTTTTGAGGGGCTTGGAAAGTTTAAAAAGTCTTGAAATTTGGCCCACAGCTTCAATGTGATGAAGGCTTTGTTGTTATGTGATCATTTTTCCTTGAATAGCGCAAAATGGCTCCACAGCGCCCCCTACAAAATTTCAAATCATCAGCCCCTGCTCTGTGTTTTATCTATGAGTCTGAAACCTCGTAAGCTTATGGAAGATGTCAAGATGTACAAAAAAGTCTCTTGGAGCAATATCCCAAATCCAACAGGAAGTCAGCTATTTTAAAATTAATGTGTAATTTTGGCGACATTTAACCCTCCTTTCAGGCCTCATACTTTGACGAACTCCTCCAAGGGATTTCATCAGATTGAACCATTCTCCAGTGTGTGGAATCTAAAGACCTTTGTGATGTTAAATTGCGAAGCTTTTTACGTTCAGGGAAACGGGGTGGTCATGGCGGCACGTGGAGTTTCAATCACTCGCCAACAAGCAGTAATCTGCTGTCACTCAAAAATTCAATGTCCAATCTCTCCCAAAGGTCGCAAGCGTGATGAGACTCGAGCTCGGAAATGTTTGTTATACCATTTGTCAGTAATGGTTAGAGAGCCACCTAGTGGGATGACTATAATCATGATTGAATGAGATGAAATTTTAGCTGGTGGTTAAATGCATGAATTCCATCAATGTGACATCAAATCGGAAGCGCTGGTTTTAGGTGTTGGGCTTGGCTCGACGTGCTGGGGTGCGAGGGCCCTCATATCGCTGCTTGCAGCTTTAATTATTATTATTATTTATTTTTTTTTTTTCATTGAAATGAATTGCCTTTTTGAGGGCTTTAACATGCTCAAAAACTCTTGAAATTTTGCACACATGCGAGGTCTGGTGAAAAATTTTGTATTTTAATGGTTTTACATATGAGCACTGAGAAATGGCTCTAGAGCGCCACCTATGCCTTGTTAAATGCAGCCCTACGAACACATCGTTTGAGCTACATGTATGAAATCTGGCACACATGTGTATCATGCCAAGATGAACAAAAAAGTCAATGGGACCATTGTCACAAACCCAACAGGAAGTCCACCATTTTGGATTGAAGGTGACATTTTGGCTGTAATTTTGCCATTTCCATGCCTCGAACTTTTTCAAACTCCTCCTTGGGATTTGGTCGTATAAGCTTCATCTTTGGTCAGTGTCAACTACACACCTGGGCCATGTTAAATTGCGGAGCTTTTGAGTTTTCGCCATACGGTGAGGCCGTGGCGCCATGGCGAATTTCGATGACTCGCCATGAAAATCTTATTGTCTCTCATTCCCTCATACATGGTCCGACGTGGACCAAAGAGCACACATATGATAAGGCTCCACCACTGAACATATTTCAACTGCCATATTTGACACCAGGGACAGCGCCACCTAGTGGGAACAGGAAATGTCATGTTTTACACTTTGGGGTACAGTATTGTTATGGTTTGCATCTGCAACCTCAAATTTCTCCAGGAAAGCCTTAAGGAGTTGGTCTTGGGTTACAGTGAAAACTGTGAGTTTTCGCGAAAGGGTGTGACCCCAGCAGCATGGCGAATATTGATGTCTCGCCATTAGGAAACAAATTAGTATAACTCAATGAAATCTAGTCTGATCAGTACCAGACTTTACCGGCATGATGTCAGACCCGCCCTGAACAGATTGATGTGCCCATTGTCAGGAATAGGTAGAGCGCCACCTAGTGGCAACAGGAAATGCCATGGCTTTCATTTTCTTCTACTGATTTTCACAGGTTGATCGTGGCCACCTCAAAAGCGGTGAATATCACCATCAGTCCCTCATGATGCTTCAGTTAGAAAATTGTGACTTTAAACTGAACGGCGCACCCTAGTAGCAACGCGGTTCACCATGAACAATAAAGTGGCTTTTGAGGGGCTTGGAAAGTTTAAAAAGTCTTGAAATTTGGCACACACCTCCAATGTGATGAGGGCTATCGTGTTATGTGATCATTTTCATTGAATAGCGCAAAATGGCTCCACAGCGCCCCCTACAATATTTCAAAACAACAGACCCTGCTCTGTGTTTTATCTATGAGTCTGAAACCTGGTGAGCTTATAGGAGATATCAAGATGTACAAAAAAGTCTCTTGGAGCAATATCCCAAATCCAACAGGAAGTCAGCCATTTTAAAATGAATGTGTAATTTTGGCGACATTTTCCCCAATTTTCAGGCACCGTTCTTTGACGAACTCCTTCAAGGGATTTCATTAGATTTACGCGATCTCCAGTGCGTGGAATCCAAAGACTTTGTGATGTTAAATTGCGAAGCTTTTTACGTTCAGGGAAACGGGGTGGTCATGGCAGCACGTGGAGTTTCAATCACTCGCCAACAAGCAGTAATCTGCTGTCACTCAAAAACACAATGTCCAATCTCTCCCAAAGGTCGCAGGCGTGATGAGACTCGACCTCGGAAATGTTTGTTATGGAATTTGTCAGTAATGGTTAGAGCGCCACCTACTGGGACGACTATAATCATGGTTGAATTAGATGAAATGTTAGCTGGTGGTTAAATGCATGAATTCCATCAATGTGACATCAGATCGGACGCACTGGTTTTAGGTGTTGGGCTTGGCTCGACGTGCTGGGGTGCGAGGGCCCTCATATCGCTGCTTGCAGCTTTAATCATTATTATTATTATTATTATTATTATTATTATTATTATTATTATTATTATTATCATTATTTTAAATTCTCCTTTCTCAAAAACAGAAAATGAAATTGTAGTTGTTCTTGGCTGAGAAACACAAAACCCCTTCTTTTCTTTTTTTTTTCAAGACAAAAACTAAGTTTTAACTTTTCTGCCTTGTCACCTAAAACAAAGCAGAAAACCCAGCTCTCAGCTGGCTCTGAACTTATCATCATCAAGGTCGCATGGTGAGAGCTACTTCAGAAGTCACAGTACTCCTCACTCAAGCAACACATCAAAAAAACAAAAAACAAAACAAAAAATAAAAACAAAAAACCTCAGCTCACTACACAGAGAACAACAGCCAAGACACAACTGAAGATGCTTTTCTTCTCTGTTCTCCTTGAACTTTAGAATAAACTTCATCTGTATTTGTAAATCATATGCCTAATCATTATGTGTCACTGTGATCTACAAGTATGGTCACAAATTTATTTATTTTTCAAACCAACAAAACAAAAAACAAAACAAAAACAAGTTGCTGACGGCATGAACGCTTTACACACATAAGTCAGGATGCAAAAAGGCTGCTGCCAAAGACAAATCAGAAGTGTGAGGGAAAAAAAACTGAGCCCACAGACAGCTGCATGCTTGAGCTTTAATAGCTGTTTCCTTCCCTCTGATGTGTTCTTATGTAGCTCCTGCTGTACAAAATGTGTAACTTGCTCATCAGCTTAGCAGTGACCACATATTTAATTCAGCTTCTCAATTTTGTAGCTTTAGCTGTTGTATACAGGGTTTAGCTTATTAGTTGTTAGTATAGGTGTGCTCTATATTTCAGCAATGTCTCATCTAGGATGACAGGTTTTCAAGCAGGTCAAGTGCCTCTATGCACTTAATTAGTTTAGATATTTTCTTTATTTTCTTCATCTCATATGTCATTGTACTGAATTTGAGCAAACCTTAAGCTTGATGCAGACTACTTTCAACAATTATCCACCTCACATCATAACTGACTAAGGTGCCCCTAATATTAATATTATTTCATTATTAATGCTATTATCTTTTTATGTAACAGCAATAGTATATTACAATATTTTATTTATATTTTATTTTGTATCCACCAAGGGCTGCGGGTGATCTGCAGTTTCACCCTTTCCCAAGCTGGAGACATTTTCCTTTTCACACACTTTCCTTGGCTAAACAATGACACAACTTTAATATACCTTATGCATCTCTCTATTTCATTTAATATGTATTTGTGTGAATCATGTATTTTCTTTCATTCTATTCATTCTGAGCATGGTCTTCATCCCAACTATGTTTCATTGTTAATACCAGTTTACAGCTTGTTATCCTTGCTATTATCAGTTTGAATACATTACAGTTAAGCTCTAATTTAATTTAGCCTTTTGTTTATTTTAGTTTTTTGTCTGTCTCTCCCTATCATCTGTCTGGGTGCTAGCAGCCACAGTGGTTGCAGCTAATCATTTTGTGTCAGGCGTTCTCTGTGTCTTACAGTCACGTGCAAAATGTCCCTCTTTTCCACATTTCCAGCATGTAGTACTAAAACCACTGCTTGGTATGTGTATAGGCCTGCCTCTACCTCCTGCTCCTGCCCTATGCATTCCTCTCCCTTTCTTTTGGCCTCTGAAACCTCCCCTGTAGCCTCCACTGAAAGCTGTGAGAACAGTGTCAGCATCAAGGGCAAAAACTGAGATCTTCTCTTTCTTTTTCACTACTGTTTGTGCATGATTAGCATATTGAAGCGCCTCATCTACTGTGCCTGTATCTTGTGCTACCCAATATTTTTCTACATGAGACCTAATGGGTGGTAGTAATCCTTTAATGGAAGCGCACTTAAATAGTTTTTTCTTTTCCACTTTCTTTTTCTTGTTTTCAGTTCTCCTTTCAGCTTCAGTTTCCCATGCTTGGAAAAGTCTATAGTCTTCCTTACATTTTAATTTTTTCTTTGGGTCTTTTGTTAATGTGATTTCTTGTTTCAGGCAGCTCTCAGCTGGGTAACAGCTGAGGGATTGCATTTCCCTTCCCAGCTGCAGTTTTTTGCTTTTTGTGGATTTCTCCACCTATTTGCACTTATTTTACCTGCTCCGGTTTGTTGTTTTTCTAACCATTCCTCATCAGGTGTTAATTTTAGTTGTTTATTCCCCATTTTCAAAGATTTTGCTGGGCCGTCACTGGCACGCTTGACTTCAGAGTGGTTGCTGATATGGCCCTCGACTTCACCCTAGAGGTGAAGCGGTATCAGTTTTATGAGATAAAACTCAACCGTTCTCCTTTGTCACCAGTACGTGAGCCTCAAGGAAAGAACACAAAATGGAAGTAGTTCAGCAGCATATTGTGCTGTAAAATCAACTTACTTCCAGACACATACACACATAGACATTTGCGCGCTTTTACAATTTGTTACGAAGTAATTACGGCTACCTCTAAAACCTAAGTCTAATTCGGTTCATTTTGGCGAATCCTAACCTATTTTATTTTTCTATTTTGTTTGTTATTCGGCTCATTACGGCGATTCCTAACCAAAATAGTGTTTCTCACCCTCGGATGTCTCACTGGTGGTTCGGATCGTCAGACTGAATCCCACTGCCGTGGACCAGACCGGCCTGGACTCGAATTCACGATCCGGGGCTTTCCTCCTCGTCTAAGAGGGCTGTGCACAGACTTCGGTGCTGGCTCCCCACGGCGTCAGGAATCAGTCCGCCAGATCTCGGAACAGAGTCACAGATAACAGTTCTGATGTTTCTGCTCCAACTTCTGAGCACTCGCACAGAAGTGAGGGCTCTGAGACTCGCGCCGTGCCACTGCCCTGGTCTTTATTTATATACATCAGTGGGTGCGTGTGTGTGTGTATGTGTGTGTGTGTGTGGGGGGGGGTCAGAGTGTGACCCCATAAAGACTTCCCTAAACCTGCTGGTCTGGAAGTCCAACAGTTCATCTAAACAAAAGGCACTTAGCCTAAAACAGACATAGATACGTTTATCCTATCATAAAACAATAAGAGAAGGTATGCCCTTTTCCCATGATCCCAGGATGTGGGTGTGAATGCCAGAACACTCTGGAATGCACACAAAGCCTTTGCAGCCTACTAAAGATCACACATCCTATCACTACATAATCGCTTATACACCTCTAAGCATATATGGAAACTTGTATCATTAAAAGCTTATACTGACTACTAAGTACAATTTTCCATTGACACCCTGTGACACAAAATAAGACTTTGTAGGTTGAAAAAAAACTATTTTTGAAACTTGGTTAGCGGGAGCCTTCAGAAACAGGTCTTGCTCCATTGCTGGCTTGCTAGCGCCCCCCCATTCTCATGCAAACTTCAACCTCGATTTAGCTATTCGGGGGTCCTCAACTTCCCAGGTCGCCACCCTAGCTCCCGTCCCACGGGTCTCGCCTCGCGTCCAAAGCGAGTGGAGCCGCCACGTCTAAGGATAATTACTCTTACTCTTTCAGTTGCTATCCACAACAGCCAATTAGTTTACTCGGCTTATTACACCCGTAATTTAGTTGCTCTAACGCACCGGGACGGATCACACACTCTTTGTCTACTGCAGCAAATTGACACTGAGAATTCAATCAACTTGTCGAACAGACAATTTAGATAAGCTCAAATATGCACACTTTGATTTAGCAGGTGGTGCTTACCTTTATTTTAAAATGACCCAAGTCTCTGTTCGCTTTGCTGGTTGAGCCCCCAGACCACCCAATCTGTCTTCCTTAGCCTCCTATTGGAATCCCGGACAAGCCCCCAATTGTAAACATCAACACTTCACCGAGTTCTTTTGATTCCTCAGAGGCATCCGATGGAAGACAAAACACTGCTCAGTAGACCATTTAACACTTTATTACTACTAGAAGGGAGATGCGTCCTGCATGACACGTTGCTGTGGATCTCAAAATGGTGGTGTGGCCCTAACAGTTTAATTACAGAAGCTCTTTCATTCTAGTCTAAACAACAGTGTCTCAGTAACTTTCCACTAGAGATGGTCCCCTCTCATCTTATCTCTTTTTCCCAGACAAGCGTGAGCGAGAGTCTACAGCATTCTACTCCCCAAGAACACATAGTCTAATAATGCCTTTATTTTTTCAGGGCTGTGTCCACTTAATACTATACTATATAACTTTCTAACACTTAAAAAAGCACAACATTATTGAGGCACTGCACATTATTTAATTCCAACAATACAAAATCCAGAAACCTACACAACACAAGGTGGATTAAGTTGGACTTGTATTTTTAATTAAGTTTCACACTATTTTGTTGAAAATACATTCAAAAGTGTATTACATCCTTACATTTACACCAAAAGGTCAGAAATCTGTACTTTACAGAAAAAAATGAACAAAATAATATGAAAAAAACCATTTTCACCATCAGGGTTCACAGTCAATTACTTAAACTTTATTTTTTATTACATTAGCCCACGTTGAAGAATATTGTGTCTACAAAAACTGAATGCAACGATTTCCATGTTGGTGAGAAAACTGTCTGACAAACTCATCCAAATCCAATGCTTTTGTGTGTTTGGACTCAATACTGAGTATAGACAGACTGGACGGTCAACTGTCATAGTTGAACGTAAATAGTTTTTAATTATCCTCAAAGCAGAAAAGGTCCTTTCACAAGATGCACTCCTGACAGGCAACACTACAGTAGACTTGTAGTCAAGACTGCCTAAACTAAGACCAAGACAATAGCAAGACCAGAGGGTATCAAGACCAAGACAAAACCAAGACCAAGACCGAGACAGACCAATTCAAGACAAAGTCGAGACGAGACCAAGACTGAGACTGAAACAAAAAAGTCCTTAAACTGCAGCCAGGTGCTGCTTCGTTTACAGGTGTCAGGCATATTTATATGTTTTGCGATGCACTCGCACAGCCCTCCTCACCACTGTCTACTGTCTCACTCACTGACTGAGAGGACAGACGCACACTCCACTTAAATGTCTTGATGCATTCTCAATCATCCAGGAAAGTAAATCTCCAAAAGTTGAATCTGTTCATCTGGACGTAGCGTTTTGTGGGAGAAACGGATGGCACAACACAGAAGAGCAACCTCATCAGGCCAGGACTCTGCAGTCTATTTACACCTACAGGCCAGTGGACACTCTTTCAATGATGAGGATGTACACATCCTGGACAGGGAGGAACGCTGGTTTGAGCGCGGAGTCAAGGAGGCCATTTACGTGAAAAGGGAAAGACCATCTCTGAATCGAGGAGGGGGCCTAAGGGTACATCTGTCACCATCTTACAACGCTGTGATTGCAGCCATTCCCCAACTCTCTGTGAATGGTACTCATGGCCATTGATCAGTGTTCTTTGATCAGTGGGTTTTGGTCAGTGATTGTTGATCAATGGTCATGGGAATTTGCATAATTATGATTAAGGAACTGACCTCACAGCCCATTGTTCCTTCAGTGGGCTGGTTTCAGTCATTATGCAAATGTACTGTTTATAAGGTTTGGGGAAACCTGCAGTCAGCTGAGACTGAAGAAGTCACTTGGATGAGTAACGAAACGTTTCTCCCACAAAACGCTACGTCCAGATGAACAGATTCAACTTTTGGAGACTCCACTTAAATGTCGCGTCTCTCACCCTTATGGTGTACATTTTAGGACATCCTCAGGTCTCAGGAAAAAAGCTGTCAGGTCTCAGGTCTCAGACAAAAAAATGTCAGGTTTCAGGAAAAAAGCCGTCAGGTCTCAGACAAAAAGTCTTCAGGTCTCAGGTATCAGGTGTCAGGTATCAGGTATCAGGTGTCAGGTCTCAGTTGTCAGGTATCAGGTGTCAGTTGTCATGTCTCAGGTGTCAGTTGTCAGGTGTCAGGTATCAGGTGTCAGTTGTCAGGTCTCAGGTGTCAGGTCTCAGGTGTCAGAACACAAGCTATCAGACAGAGAGAAGCCTCCTTCAGGTGGCGCTGTTGTCAGGTCCCAGCCAATGACTGTAGCAAATATGGACGTTGCAACAGCGACAGTAGTTCTCACTACGCTGTTTTATATTCAAGGAGTCTTCTTTCTCATAAGTTTGATTGTAATTACTACCAAATTGCTGTGAAATTGGGATGTGACATCATCATAACAGATTTGACTGGCAGCTGCAGTCACGCAGAAACTCTGTTTGGGAATGGCAGATAGAGCGGGGTGCAGAGAGGAGCTCCAGCGTTTACGTTACAAAACCACGGCCGACTGTTTTAACCTGACAGCCTGAGGTGTTCTTCAGTATACTGGACTACCCGACAGAAGAACCCGAGGCCCGGCCGCAGTTTTTCGGTAAGTTAAACATGTTTGTAAGCTAATCCATAACTACCGTCCTTAGCTCGGTCCTGAGACCTAGCTAAGATGAGCACTCTGCTGTCAGGGAAACTTGTTTTGTAAAGTCCGTTTAGTTAATCCGAGCAGGTGAATTAAAGGATGAATTAGCCTAATTAAAGAAAAGCACCGGGCTGCTCAGTCACTAACTAACTACCGTTACTGTACTTTTATTATGAGTATTATACTGTAAGAGCAACAGGCTTCAGCTCCTGTACAGAGCCGATCATTAAATATGTGCAAACAGCAGCATGCTCAGGCTACGTCCACACGTACCCGGGTATTTTTGAAAACGCAGATTTTTCTATGCGTTTGCACCTTTCCTCCACATGTAAACGGCATTTTCAGTCACTGAAAACGGAGATTTTTAAAAACGCCTGCCAGGGTGGATATTTTCGAAAACTCCGTTTTTGCATTTACGTGTGGACGAGGAAAACGGAGAAAACACAGCGTCAAAGGTGTGCGCCTTTTTTGACGTCACACTGTGCGCCACGTTATTGTTTCGGTGAAATGAATTTCTACAATACTGTTACTGTTAATTGTACTCTCTGCAGTGTTTAAATGCTTACATATACACACACAGTTACTGTCGCTCCACACATACGACTCGGTTCTGCTTCTATGCCCCATCTTTGTTTACTATTTCCCGCCGAGGCTTCTAGACTTCTGATTGGCCAACATTTCTACACGGTTAGGAATATATCGCCACCTGTTGCTTTGGCATGTTCCTAGCAGAGTTTTCCTTCATGTCTGCGTTTACGTGTGGACAGGATTATTTTTTAAAACGAAAACGGAAAATCTCTGTTTTCAAAAATACCCGTGTACGTGTGGACGTAGCCGTCTCTTGGCAGATCTGTAAAGACAGTAACACCAAATTTTAAAAAAAAGAAGTTTGCACTTAAGTAACCTCTCATTAATCATTAACTATGGATTAAAATAGCAAAGCCTAATATTTATGCACTGAAACCAACTACCGCCGTTTGGCAGCTTTAAATTTATGTTAAATTTTTCCACTGATGACTTTCTTAGCACTCACTTTTTTTTCTTACTAAGTTTGTTTCAAATATTCAGGTTAAAAAACAGTCTGGGTAATTGTTAATGAAGTATTGTTCACAGTTAAATGTATAGTACTCAGTACAGCTTACATCCTTTGAAAAAAATCATTTGAAGCATTAATGTTTGTTGTCTGCAGAACTGTAAAACTGAAAAAATGTAAGAACAGAACTTCAGATCCTGAGTGTGAGAGGACAGAGAAGGATCAGCTTTATTTCAATTATGAGGGATAAACTTTATATTTCAGGTTGTGATGATTCTGTTCTCGTTGTGATTACAGGAGCCGCCCCCAGATTCAGACCTCAGCACCATCCAGTGACAGCAGACAGATCATCCAACATGTTCACATGTTAACTGCAAAATTAACAGATGAAAACAGTACAAAGGTTCAAGTACCACATGTGCTGTCAGTGAAAGCTGCAGCTGTTTTTATTGATACATTTAAAGACAAAAAGTCAAAAGGATTGATCACCCATGTAACTGTGTCACAAAATATCAGCATTAACAGTACCTCAGTTTAGTGTTTCAGAAAGCTGCTGATTTGAGACCTGCACAGCTGGTCTGTTTTAAACACTGAATGTACTCAGCTGCATGAAGACCACATGAGATTTTCTCTGACACAATTAAATAAAACCTGATGAAGATCAAAGGTCGTCACTTGTATGTTGAACTAAAAACTTCTGATCTGGAATTCTTTCACAGTTTTCTGCCAATAGTGTGTTATTTACCATAAAGTAATTCAGAGTCAATCATACCAGAGTAACCAGAGAACATAATATTAAATATATAACTTTCTACAGGACTGAGTATAATATCTTTATGTAAAAGTCCAGAGCCTCTGAGGATTATCCGAGTATTTATAACATTACACAAACCAAAGATCTCCATCACAGTGTTCATGAAATGCTGGGTTTATTCATCTTCTGGGGTGGGCCTATGGAGGAGTGCTGAAGATTTTCCTGTGAGGGAGCTGCTGGTGAAGATCATGAGTCCTGCTTGATCAATGCGATGAGCTTCAGTCTTCCTGGTGTTAAATGATGCCTCTCTCAGTGGGTAAACAGAACATCTGGCACAGGACAGCTGTGATGAAAGAAAGGGAAGAAGTTTCTACAAATCTCTGGACCCAGGAAACCCAGCTTGGTCCTGATGGTCTCCCTCACTAGTTTCTCCCCAGGGTGAATGAAACTGTTGATAATAATGTGGAATCTATTATTAAATGAAAAGAACAAATTAAAATTACACTACTATGAAACCTTCTGCTGCTGTCTTTATTTAAAGTTTCCATGTGTCATAACAGTGTGAGCATCTCCGGCATGTTCGTCACAAATGGAATGGGGGGGGGAATGGAAATAAGGAAAGTTGTTGTGTCTGTTAAAGCATAGAATCATATAAAAAAAAAGTTATGTATGCATTGCATTGCTAAAAGATTAATAAAAAATCATAATGTGTGTATGAGTTAAACAGAGCTTAAGAAATGAGAAAAGGAGAAGTGATTTTTGTTTGTATGAAACTTAGAGGTTTTTTTAGGGAAGTTGAGCTGCAACCCGTTGGGTGGAGTGGAAGAAAGGAAAGGCACTAAAACTGCAAGTCATGCCAGTGCGTCAAGAGCAAAGGGTGGACCTAAGGAGGAACATGACATGTCCGTAGATGGTGTTTCCGCCCGGGAGATATCTAGACATATGTCTAGACATGTCTAAACAGGTCTGTAGAGGTGTATAAAAATGGGAGGCAAAAGCAGAGAGGGGCTTTTTCCTCTAGTCCCGAGCCGGTGAGTAGGATGTGAAGAGACTGAAGATCCGCGGTGAGAAAACGTTGAGCGAGGGATGACAGAGGAGAAGTCATAGCCCTTCACTGTGGATCGACTGATTGGATTATGAATCTTGAACTGCCTACTCATCGTATGCTGAGTTAGGATCGGAGTCAAGAAGGTGAAGTCGGGGAGCCTTGTACTGGGCTACACTTTATCTTTCCTTTGGACTTCTTCCAACACAGCGGGGAACTGGATTCTATCAGTGCGCACGAGGACCCACCTCAACAACGGTTGTAGTCATTTAGCAACAGAATAGTTAGGATTTACAGGGTGATAAATTGATTATTTTGATTTGATTTGACTGAATTGCAATTAAGCTGTTGGCTAACCGGGTCTATGTAAAAAGTGTAGGGGACGTGTTTGTGGTCACATCTAGCAGGTGTGTGGACGGGAGCGTCACGCAGACGCTCCACCTCAAATCGCTACTGTGCAGACTCTGGCTCCAAAAGTGCAACATGGCAGTGTCCACAAGCAGGATATTTTGGCTTCATTTTTGTATAATGGGAGGAAGTGCTGTAGTGTCGTCCATGTTTTCTACAGTCATTGGCTTGGACCTGACAACAGCGCCACCTGAAGGAGGCTTCTTTCTGTCTGATAGCTTGTGTTCTGACACCTGAGACCTGACTTTTGAGACCTGACACCTGACACCTGAGACATGACAACTGACACCTGATACCTGACACCTGACACCTGATACCTGACACCTGAGACATGACAACTGATACCTGATACCTGACAACTGACACCTGAGACCTGACACCTGATACCTGACAACTGTCACCTGATACCTGATACCTGACACCTGACAACTGAGACCTGACAACTGACACCTGAGGCATGACAACTGACACCTGATACCTGACACCTGACATCTGATAACTCAGACCTGATACCTGACACCTGACAACTGACAACTGATACCTGACACCTGAGACCTGACGACTTTTTGTCTGAGACCTGATGGCTTTTTTCCTGAAACCTGACATTTTTTTGTCTGAGACCTGACATCTTTTTTCCTGAGACCTGAGGATATCCTAAAATGTACACCGTACACCCTCTCTGTTTTTCACATAATGAGGATATAGGATACTAATCCTATATCCTTGCATGTGATTGGCCACAATATGGAGGGATTGGAGCATAGCTGAGCCCCTGTGTGAGAGTTGAGCAGCGAAAGGAAATTAAGTGAGGAGCCAGCTCTCGCTCAATGGGAGTCGACTCTTCTGATTCACTACAAAGCACAGCTTTTACGGTGTGTTCACACCGAACGCGATAGACGCGACCAAAACACGCCAGACGCCCCTAGCTTGATGCGTGCACATTCTCACCTCAATGCGTGTCCAACGCGAATTATTCGCATGAAGCGGAAATGTGGGAGGAAGTAGTGCCAGACAGTATGTTTGCAAGATGGTAGCTGTCGATCTAGCATTTGAAGAGAGAGCATCCCTTCTCTATTTACTGTGGAGAGCAGAGCAGCGGCGTAAAGGACGTCCTCGCTGTACCTGGGTCCATCAGGTCCTCTACAAGCGTGAGCAGTTTGGTGAGTTTCACCACTTGCTCCAGGAGCTGCGCCTGGATGACGACTGCTTTCAGCAGTACCACCGTCTTTCCCTCGCCCAGTTTGAGGACCTGCTGTCCCGCGTTGGTCCCGCCTAGACACCAACTATAAGTGCTTAATCCCTCCTGCAGAGCGCCTGTCCATCTGCTTGCGGTTAGTAAAAGTGTTTAATACGGTAGTCCTTTATTGATACCTGTGCTAATATATGCTAAATTATCAGTTTATACACTGCTAACATGGATGTGGTATGCTATCGGTGTTTACTGATAGCAAACTGTGGTATGGAGACAACTGTTTATAATATTTCTAGTGATACTCAAAAGGTCTCATCAAGTCCCGATTTAATTAGATTTATGCTATGTTATCAGTGTTTGCAATGATAGTGTATAGGAATTTCTTTTATTTATGTATTAATCACATTATTTTATTGTATAATGCCTTGGTGCCACTGGATTTTAGCATGTCTCACACTCATACAGTAAGACAGATGGTGGGGGTCTAGTAAGGAAGTTGGGGGAAGCAGACAACTCCACAAGAAGAGTCTTTTGTCTCTTCGAGGACTCTGGGAGGTAGCAAGGGAGTGTGAACCTTAAGGTGTGAAACAGCTGTGCACTGCCTTTTGTTCCTAGAGAAGGTATTTAACTGAGAGCCATGTTAGACTCAGGGAAGACTCTGCTGACCGTCTGCCCCGCGATCATGCAGGCTCTCCACAAGCTTGGTTTTTCTGTTCTTTGTGTTTGATTAAAGAATGTTAGCCACCACTCACCGCTTGTCTGCAGGCTTTATTTAATGGAAAACTTCTACAACAATAGCATGGCTGTGGTGTCATATGTGGTATGAGGACCACTGGGGGTAATCTTTGTAGTGATATTCACTCCTTCTTTTTTTTATTTAGACCTTGTTTAATTCTGGTATAGAACCAGCTGAATATTTGTATATAATCCCCACAGCTGTCAGACTCTATAACAGGGGTCACCAGCCTTTTCAAAACTGAGAGCTAGATAAAATTGTGAACAGTTTGGTTCATCTTTAGTTAAATGGTAACAACAATTCTATCTTGATATTCTATGTCTTATCACAGGTTAATTTTTCAAAAATATTAACAATGATTTAAGAAAGGAAAGGGCTACATGTCAACATCCAACTCTTTATTTCTATTAATCTCTTACTTCATTCCTACCTGATTGACATGTTTAAGAACTATGAGAGTGATTGGCATACTGTAGTGGTAAAAGTTGCTACCAATCAAATTATGATATGGTAAAGTTAAAACAAAACACAACTGACTGTTTTATATTATATCTAATATATATTATGTAATTATTCTTATAATTACAAAATGTTTTATGTAAGATTTATGTTTTGGAATTTAAATCTGACATCACAAAAGTATTTTGGAATTTGAATAATGTATTTTGTAACTGCAGTACACATAATACTAATTTTAAACAATTTTGTCCAGGTTCCTTGCCACCGGGGACTCCTTTAGGACCACCGCGTTCAGTTTCAGAGTTGGTGTGTCCACGGTGTCCCAGATCATCCCCCAGGTAGCGACGGCCATCTGGGACTGTCTAGTGGACAACTTCATGGCTGTACCTTCAACAGGAGACTGGCGGTCCATCGCAGAGGGATTCCAGAAGCGCTGGAACTTCCCTGTCTGCTGTGGAGCTCTGGATGGGAAGCACGTCCAGACGAAGGCACCCCCCGACTCAGGATCCATGTTCCACAACTACAAGGGAACTTTTTCCATTGTTCTCCTTGCGGTTGTGGATGCAGGGTATCGCTTCTGTGTCATTGATGTTGGGGGTTACGGGAGGACCAGCGACGGTGGTATTCTGGCCAACTCCACCTTTGGTTAGGCTCTTTGGGCTGGGACTCTCCATCTGCCTCCTGACCAGCCTCTACCTGGTGGAGAACACAGTGGAGCCCAGCCCCATGTCTTTGTAGCTGATGAAGCGTTCCCGCTGCGGCGGGAGCTCATGAGGCCTTTCCCTGGACGCCTCCTCCCATTAGAGAAGAGGATCTTCAACTATCACCTTTCCAGGGCCCGGCTGATAGTGGAGTGTGCCTTCGGTATCCTCTCCTCACAGTAGAGGTTGTATCGGCGCTCCATGGAACTCCGTCCTGAAGTTGCGGATAAGGGTGTGAAGGGGTGTGTTCTCCACAATTTTCTCCACTGTTTGGACGAGAGAGGGGCACCTACTGTGAGGGATGTGGCACCTGCTGTGGTGGAGCCGTTGCAAGGCCTGGGTTGTGTAGCAGCAAACAACTCCTCCAGAGAGGCTGTCCTGGTGAGGGAGAAGTTCATGGCCCACTTCTCGGCGGAGGGAGCAGTGTCTTGGCAGCCAAAAGAATAGCCTGTTTGAAGTCCCAGTGACTTCCCCACAACGGCTCTTTTAAGAGCCACCCACAAACCTCTAAAGAGCGTTCCTGCCTTTTTTAAATTTTCTTAATAAATAATAAGCTTGCCTCCAAAATAAACTAACCTCTCTTTATGCTCTTAAATAATGGGTCTTCACTATGTTCCTATATACAGTGGTATACACACATTGATATACACTAAATATTGATTTCATTTCTTTTTTTGTGGTGCCCAAATTTATGCACCTGCTTGATTTTGTTTAAACAATTATTGCACACTTTCTGTAAATCCAATAAACTTCATTTCACTTCTCAAATATCACTGTGTGTGTCTCCTGTATGATATATTTAACTGACATTTTTTATTGTAACAACCAACGATTTATACAGGAAAATAATGACTGCCCAAACTTTTGCATCCCACTGTATTAGTATATTTTTGTCATTAGTATAATATGTCATTATATGTCATTAGTATAGAAAAATAAGAACATTGTTTCTGCCCTGGAGAGCCTGCTGCCTCATCAGAAAACTACTGATTGCTAGGGTCCAATGTTTCAAAATTTAACACAGCTGTGCTGTTTTCAAAAACTAATTTATAAATTTGAAATTTTACAAATTCTCTCGTGTGAGGCGGCATGCTCTCCAGAGCAGGAACATGGAAAAGGAGGAAATGCTGCATTGGAGACTGGCATGGCCTCTTCAGGGACTCCAGGATGGCCAGCTCCACTGCTGATGGACCGTCCTGGGACCCGTCCCTCGTCCGCCTCGGAGCTGTCCTCCTCTGTGGGCCTGTAAAACACAGCACAAAACAACACAAAGAAATGAGAAAGCTGCTACTAGATTTTCATTTTCAACATTGAAAAAAAAAACAGGATATAATCAGATGGGTTGTAGATATTTAGTAAAGGTAATCACAAGGGAATTCAAGTGAGTAAAAAGCTATCAGTGCTCGCCTTACATCTGTTGCTACAATTACATACCTGTGGGTGCAGCAGCAGGAGCGGAGGGACCAGGGACTGGGGAGCCAGGAGAAGCAACAGGGGATGCTCTGCTGCAGAATCAGTTGGCTCTGTCAAGACAATATTAAATGTTAACAGGTTGAAAACAATTGTCATAGAGAAATTATATACAGTGGTCCCTCATTTACTGCAGCAGGGGTTCTCAGAATAACTAGCCCCTCGCCACACACTTTATACACTTTTTTTCACACACACATGAACACAGTTCTTACAAGTTGATTCTCAAAGTGCAAACCTTTGTAGATTTTAAAACGTAAAAGTATTATTATGCCGCGTTTTTTCTTCGTCTGCGCGCCACTTTTGTGCACCTTTTTCCCTCCCGGCGCAGGTGTGTATTTCCGAATGAGGGTCATAGTTATGGGTGATTTTGTGCTGTTTTTTCTATTGGACGTGATGGTTATCAAAACCAAACATGATAAATTTGACAAGCGCAGGAGACACAACACGGAGGAGATTTGTCAATCAGGCTGCAGAATGTAATGCACATTGTTGAAAGCTGTACTGTGCAATAAAAAAAATCTGCAAAAAAGCGAGGTAGTGACGGATGAACAGTGGGACCACTGTATACTGTTTATTAATAAACAATAACATATATTCCTATATGACAACATGCATAAATTAACTGCCTACATTAATTCATTGTAAACATACCTTCTGACTGGGACTCCCCTGCTGCCTCTTCGGGCTGTCCCTTGTCCTCGGGGGGGATGTTCTCCACGGTCCCCACCATGGACCCCTCCTCCCCAATCCTGCTGCAGACCCACTCCTCTTCTCCTTCTCCGTCCTCTTCTCCTTGTGGTATGTGTCCCTAAGGCTCTTCCACTTTCTCCTGCAGATGTCCTCTGAATAAACACATTATCTTGTTAGCAGAAAGGTATTTGTACATCAGTGGGAAAATAGCGGGACAGTAGGCGGGCTTGCTAGCTTTTTGCGCGGCTTCATCGGGTCAGTCAAAAAATTCAAAAGAGAAATGAATGAACTTACCAGGTTGCCCGATCTCTTCACTTATGTTCCTCCAAGCTAGGTCCTTTTTATTCCTGTCTCGGTACAGAAAGGAGCTGGTGTCGTAAAACCCCAGCTGGTTGATGAGCCTTTCCTCCATATTGAATAAAGAATGAAGGGCTTTGGCTGGACCTGCCCCTCTGAACTAGGTCAGAGCATCACGTCACCAGGCTCCTGATTGGTTGTCGCGGCACGACTTGACGCTGGAGTTCAGATTTTTCCAACTCGAATGGTAGACGCGATACACGCGAATGCACAAAATGCACCACACAAACTGACACGCGTATTTTTTTTTTTCGCGTTTTCGCGACGCAAATCTGCTTCTGAATTTGCGCGGGACCCCCAGTCGCGCGTCATCGCGCTTCTTCATTGACTTTACATGTAAACCTGACGCTCTGGTCGCGTCTATCGTGTTTGGTGTGAACACACCGTTAGAGCTGATGCTTTTGCGCATGACACATTATTGAACGTTACATTGTGTGTCATGGATACTGTTGACTCCAAATCTCCCGACCACTATGTCGATCTGAGACAGCAAGACCGAGACAGCGAGACCAAGACAAGACCGAGGGATCCGAGACCAAGAAAAGACCAAGCCCAAAGTCCGTTGAGACCAAGACAAGACCAAGACCACGTAAAGTGGTCTCAAGACATCCAACTCTACAGTACAGCTATTTTGCAAAGCCGGAACAGTTAAAAAAAACACATCATAATACGACTCCAAATTGTAGGAGAGTGGTAGGAACTGTTTCATCACTCTTTGCAAGTCTTTCTAAGACTCGCCTAATCTCAGGTACTTCATGCTTCAGTCATAGGCATGGGCAAGAAGTAGTACATCCTCCTCTCTCAAAAATGTGCCACTTGATAGATTTAATGCCTCAACACATTTAATAATATTACAGTTCAGCCTAGAAAAGCGTCTTTCCATTTCTCCCATCATACAATCTACAACTGGGTAGAACATTTGTTTGCTGTCTGGATCTGCATGCTATCCAAGGGTAGAAGTAACAAGAGAAACATGATGGTTTCTTGCTTTCTGTAATGATCGTTTTGGAATGTGTTGGGTTGAAATGCCACTTTTTTCACATGTTTCTGCAATATCAGTCCACAGGTAATCAAAAAAGGATTCAGTGGTAATAAACCATTGTCTCCTTAAGCGATTCAACTAGGTTTATAGTCTAAGACAGGTCAACAGTTTTGGACTGAAGCATTTCTGATAACATATTAGAATCACTCAGTACTTTTCTGAAGAGTGCAAGGCACCCAACAAAATTCAGATCCATTTGAACCAGAATGCCCTTTGCTTCTACAGCTCTCTGTACATTGTTCTCTGATGAGATCTCTTCTAATACATGCAAAATTGCAGGCAACCTGTCAATGATATTGCAACATGCTATATGTCTAGAAGACCAACATGTATCACCAAGGCGCTGCCGTTCTCTTGGCACCCCATTAAACATTTCCTGCTGCACAGTCATCCATTTCTGATGAACGTAAGATCTAAACAGTCACTAATCTTGCTGGTCAGCCCACCAGCATCCAGTCTGTCTGCCTCTTGAAACACCAAGAAACTCTCATGTATTGCACCATTATAGTAGTATCTAATTATAAAAGAATTTCCTCTGATTTACTGATTTTTTTAGTGTCATCTACAATAACTGAAAATTGTGCACTGTCTTTAACTTCTCGCATGATCTCCTCAGCAACCATTTCAGCCAAACATAACAGAATTTCATTCTGGATGGTTTTAGTGGTGTACAAGGCATTTTTGGCTTGTTTCTCCAGTCTCCTTTTAACCACAGGGTCATGATTGCCTACCATGTTCAACATTTCTAGAAAAATGCCCCTTTTATATGAGTCAGCAGACACCCTGTGTCCACGCTGAGCTATATTTTCTGTCGCAGTCAAGATTAGAATTTCTGCTATAGTCTTAATGTACGTCTGGTTTTCAAGCAGAAAACCAGACATACATTTCTGGCGATGGTCATCCATTGCAGTCATCAAAGTTTCATTTGTTTCACTCATTTTTGTATTCTCTGGCCATGCAATCATTGCTGTTTTATGACTCTGAGACTTCAGAATCAGAATCAGAATACTGACCTAGGGGAAATTATTTTGGTTACAGTGCTCCAGTACAAATAGTAACAAAGACAGACAATACACTAAGTAAGAAATAGCACAATATATACAATATATACATGCATATATATATATATATATATATATATACACACACACATATAAGTCACTTATTGATGAATAGCTGAATAAGAAAGAAGAGCATGTGCAAAAAGGGTGTAGCTATTACAGTATACAGTGTGTTAAGTGGATGAATTGTACAGAGACATGGCCACAGGCATGAATGATATCCTGTGTCCTTCAGTGGTGCTTTTTGGTAATCTCAGTCTCTCACTGAACGTGCTTCTGTTACTGACCAGCATGTCATGGAGTGGCATGCATGAGAACAGAACCCACTGTCTTTAAACATTGCTTTCTTCCAATTACGATATCCCACAACTGAAGTACGATATCCCACAACTGAAGTAAACACACTTTTAGTAGCATCAGGAAGAGAGAAATGCTGGCAAACAAAGCAGTAACAAGAGTCTCTACTCTGGGAACATTCCAACCAAGGGTGTGTTTTGTACCATTCTGGGCGGAAGCTCCTCCTGCTGCATCCTTGATATGTCTTAGGAAAACTCAGATGTGGCTATGCTGGGTTGTCACTTCTGGCTTTGGACATGTCTAAAATCACATACAAAAAAAAAAATGTTGCACGAGCTTCAACTGTGTTTTGAAAAACCTGTTTGCTCAAATAATCTGATATGCACAAATTAATTAATTACATTTGTATTGCAACACAATACTAATGCGTATTTAATATGATTAAACTATTAATGTAATTTAGTTTTACATGTTAGTTATATAGCATTTTCTTTTTCTACATTTATGCTAATTGAGATAGACATCTTACCATGGGGATCACTTTGAATAACCTCAGAGAACTCAGGCTGTCTCTCCTTCCCTCTGCTGTCTGACCCCATCACCTCCTCTGCTTTGGACCATATGTCTGTTTCTTTATCCTCTGCTGCTTCTTGCCCTGGTTCAGCTTCTTGCCCTTCCTCAGCTTCTTGCCCTGGCTCAGCTTCTTGCCCTTTGTCTTCCTGATCTCTCCTCTTTCTATAGAAGAAATTAGTGATGTCACACTTTCTCTTCATACATCTCAGTAGTTTCTGAAATTATGCAAATGCAGATTTAATATGAAGGCCCTTTCACAAAATCAGTGTGAATATTTCATGCATTAAAAATATTTTTGTGTTTCAGACTCGCCTGCCATTCACTCCGACTGTGTTATTTCACTGGTCTAACTTGCGCATATATTTCAAAATGATTTATATATATATATATGTATACTTTTATTTTTTTTTAACTTCAGACACAGAGCTGACACGAGTCAGGCTCACTTGGCTCTCTCTGAAATGCATTCTCTGCCTCTTCATATTTGATTCCAACTCTGCTAACAAGAGTTAAAGATGCCCCACCGACATCCTGAAATATGCAGGAAGCCGTGATACAGCTTCAACACCAGGATCAAATTATCCCTGCTGATGTCCTCTCTGAGAAATGGATGAACCAGAATCTCCATTTCCTACTTTTCTAGTTTAGGAAGATTAGCACCAGCTCACCATCGCTTCATGTTAACTTCATTTTTCTATTTATCCAGTCAGTTTTTTGAGGATAAATTATGCGCAACGCGTTCAATGTGTATATATAGGTTACACATCAAGTTTTCATCGTACAGTTCAGAATTTGTGCCGTCTTTACGCAACACGTTTGGTGTAATGGCCTTTTCCATTAATACTAAAACTAAAATGCACTGGATTACACAAATTAAAGTTTGTCTTACGATTAGCGTTTTTTTTTTTAATGATAACCGCAGCTTTCACGGTATACTATAGGACAAAACAACATTAAATAATAAACATTAAGTACAGGAAAACTATCAGGGAATGTACAGAAATATAAACCTTGTTTTACATGATTTATTGGGCAAATAACACTTACCTTTATGACATGACAATCAGCTGCAATCAATTCATTCAAAATGTCCCCTGGCACCAATCAGAGCATAGCATTGGTAGCTATTGACAACACCTTGGAGGAGACGATATGGGCTGGTGTTATCACACTGCCCACATATGTGAACTGATCGACTTCATCAAGCGGGCGATGGCCAACGAGTACCGGAGAGAGAGAGATATTATACACCTTATGTCAAACTGAGTGATTTGTGGCCCCAATAAGTTATTCATGAGCTCAGGAAGTAAAGGAAGTAATAAAGGAAGTAATAAAAATATGATTTTCATAAAAAATATGATATTCATAAAAAGTATGATTTTCATAAAATTATGATATTGCTCAAAAAATATGATAGTTCATAGCTCATTGCTTTTTCTTCCCCCCCAAAAAGAACTAATTGATTATTTAGAAAGTTTTTTATATCAAATAGCATTCTTTTATTTTTAAGCCATTAAAAAAAGTTTTTACTTTTTATGCTTAAAAAACGCAATCTGGTGGTGGGTCAGCGCGTGAGCGCACACCGCGCGCGCGCCCCCGCGCCTTTGTGTCTCTGTGCGCGCCTGTCTCGGGACTGTGCTTGTGTCTCGGGCTCCGTGTTTATGTATGAAAATGTGTTAAACTAGAGTAAAAATGCTTAGTTAAACTTGTGCTTTTGTAACGTTCAGTATGGCCAGAAATACAGGGTGCATGGCTTGGGGGAAAACTTTATTTCAATTTATATGCATTTGTTTAATCCGAACAAAGAAATTTAAAATCAAACTCAGAGTCACAAAAAACTCTGGCGATCCCGTGGCTCCCACCCCGATCCTTAGGCACATAAGCAGGCAAAACTCCTTAAAAAAAACCTCCGCGTTTTTCTCCAAAACCCCTGGAATAACCCCTCTATTCCCAAAAACACCTGAAACAAAATCCTTAGTTTTTTTTCTCAAATTCAGCGCCCTGCGGCTCCCACCCGATCCTTAGGCAAAATAAGCAGGGAGAAACTCCTGAAAAAGAAAAAAAACCTCTGTATTTCTCCAAAAAACTCCCAACAAAAAAACCCTAGAAATAACCTGTAGGCAACCTTCCTACCCCCAAGCCTTGGGTCCAATAACAGGGGAAATCCTGAAAAAATCCTTAGTCTTTTTTCTCCAAAACCAGCCCTCTCACTAGCTCCGTGTAAAATTCAGCGCAGTCTAAGTTATACCTAGCTCTTACACCGAAACGCAGCCAGAGCACAGTTTTTTTCCACTGTTACTCTCGCTGTATCTGATCCTTAATGATTCTGGCTCTTTGTTCGAAATTTGCGCCGGAGACCAACTCCGCCTCCCAGGTGTACCTAACTGCCCCGCTGCCAATCACTTAACAAAGGGGCGGCTCCTCTCGCACCCCGGTTAGCCAATCGGCTGCAGGTCCGATGGATTCAGGCTCAACACCGGTGGGTTTTGGGGCTATGCTTTCAGCCTTAGAGAGAGCGAAATCTATTTCTACCAGCTTAAAGCGGGTGAAAGTTTTGGCCCGCTAACACCGCGGATCGCCTTTACTTTGTCTAATTGGGGTGTTTTGAGCCTCATCCTATGCCCAAAGTGCAGAAGAGCCTGCGGAAACGAGCTCGCAACAACCGCGAACCAGGGATCAACAACAACTTGCGCCGCTTTCCCTATGTGCATATCACTTGGTAAGTGTTAATCTTCCTCTCTAACTACATTTTTGCATTTTCCTTTTTACCATTCTGTCAATCCTTTCATTTAAAAAAAATATCACAATGGTTTGTAACAGGTACAATACACCATCTGTCCATCCATTCGCTTCCGCTTATCCTTTTTTCAGGCTCGCGCGGTGCGCTGGAGCCTATCCCACGTACAATACACTTTTAAAATATTTATAACCTTGAGTTTAACTCCCGTGAAAGCTTATACATTACGTGTCTACATCCAGTGGCGGTCCTAGCCTGTTTGGCGCCCTGGGCGAACACTCCCTCTGGGGAAATTCTTTCGTGTATAGAATTTCGAAAAAACATCGGTGCAAATTATAAGTCTGTATCATAATGTCCGGTGTTTTCGTGTTTGTTGTTTTGTTTTTATTTTGTTTTATTTTGCGAGTTGGTTATTAGATGCTGCTCCAGCCAGCCAGAGAATCCCCCGCCGCCCCGCCCTCTCCTCCCTGTGCTGCAAGCAGCAGGCGCACCTCGCAACGCAAACGGAGGGCGCCCTTACTCCCAGCAAATGGGCGATAGAAAACCGATTGGTGCCTATGACATTCCCAATATGCGCTGGCTGCCGTCGGGGCAGCATGAGTACGAGCATTTTTTTTTTTTTTTTTTCTTTGCCGATGCCCGTGATGCCGCCCCCCATCACGATGCCGCCCCGGGCAACCGCCCGTGTCGCCCGTATCTAAAACTGCTACTGTCTACTTCACCTATCATTTCCTCATCAGGTATCTCATATCATTTTCTTATTGTTATGTTATGCTCCTTTGGTATTTTGCTAGTTTGCGTGTTTTAAAACTCTTTTTGTTTTTCTTTGTATTTTTAGACTCTGATATAAGCCAGATGTGTTAACCTGATCGCTGCGAAACACCAGCTCCGCGTGGATTTTGACCGTGAGTGACCGGATGTTGTTTCCGGCCTGAGGTTGCCTGAAATGCCGTGAGGCTCGTTTGAAAGATTGCACCCGAGACCAACTCCGCCTCCAAGGCGTGCCTACCTTTAGCTGCCACCAGTGAGATATCAGAGTCGGGCTCCACATATCCAATCAGGAGCACGAGCAAGACAGCTTTTGCAGACTCTCCAGAAATATACAAGTCCTTACCTTCCGGTCCCCTCACCAACATCGCTTTTTGAGATATTTTTCATAAACCATCAAAAAAGCCATTTTACCCCCCAGTACAGAAGACTGGATCTGAGGGCAGCAGCGGGGACAAATGATTGTAATGAAGCAACGGATATTTCATGGCTGGTCTTAGATAATCGTGAGTTATTATGTCTTATGGTGAAAGGTACATAGTTTTGCAAGAGGCATACAAGCACTGTGGAAAAAGTAATCATAAAACTGTTTTTGTGAACACTCTGCTCCCTACGTTATGCTTTAAAAAATGTGATACATGTGATGTGATCATGAAAGAACATGATTTTTTTTTAAAACTTTTATTCTTATGCTTTTAAAACTATGTCAGATTATCATAAAACACTTATTTGTATGTTATAATGTTTTTCTTACACCATGTGTAATTTTTATAGACACCTTGTTCATTGTATCAATGTGTAATTATGTATCTTTGATAAACAAATAAAATATTTAATCTTGTATTTGTGTACTTTCTGCTGATTTAATAAAAAATTAGTCACATATCGCTCTGATAAACACAGATGGCTGAAAGAAATGTTTGATGGGACAAAGGAAACAAGTGTCTCGCTGTTAAACTTTTAAGTCACCATGGTTTAAATGAGAAAATGCCACTAGGAAACTAGCAGCCCTTTATGTAAAACATGAAAAACTCCATATCAGTGATATCTACAAAAGGTGTACTCATTTCTTTGTTATGGTACTTTACTGTTCCAATGAAACAAAAAGAAAATCTCATTTTAAAGTACATTTTTCAGCCATCCTGACCTATTTTCAGGGGCAAGAATGTTGATGTTAGACTGTGTTTTAAATCAGGTTTTGATCTTAAACTAACTATCACAGCACTGATTTTACTGATTACAGTTGTAATCTCAATTAGAATCCCAAACTGGCTTTTCTCCAGTCAGTGTTATGGTGAAATTTAACTTGTTCTTTTGTGTAATTGCACATGGCCCATCAAAGGGCCCCTTAGTAAGCTGTACAGCATAAGTTTTCAATTCACTTTTGTCAGAAAACTTCACAGTATGAGAAGTTACAGCACAGTTTCTCCAAATGTGTGCTTCTTTTTCAGTCAGCGTGCTTTTAGAGCATCTACATTAGCTCATGTAGTAAAAGTACAATCAGTAAGTGTACTTTAACATTTGAGATTCCGAGTGCTTAGATCATTTGAACTATATCATGAACCTTTTTTTGTATAATGCATCAAACCTGTTCAAATCAGTTTATTTTCAATTTATTTTAACTAATCTAGAGACAAGCAACTCCTTTTTAGCGTCTGTTATGCATTTACCTCTCACACGTTAAACTAAATGTTAGTGTTCTCAGAGTTAACATGTCTCATGTTACCATGTTGTATTTCTAATACCCAGCCTCAGTGTTCGCCCTGTTGACCCTCAAATCCAAACACCAATGATCTAGATATTCACAGGAGATTCTTAAGGTCTTATGTTTTTGTTGTTTTGCAGCTGTTTGAGCTAAGATTTTCAAGTTATTCACAAAATGAAAACCCATACTTTGTTTCAGGTGAGAATTCCATTCAAATGCATGTAATAGCGAGAAACGCACTGTCTTGGCGAAATAAAGCGATTTTCATTAACTTCATAAAGACAGCTGTAACTTTTGATAGAAGACTCGGGCACACATATTTCAGGCTTTGCCTTATAGAATTCAGCATTTCTATGCTGGGGAAATAGGTTTTGCAGCTGTTTGAGCTAAGATTTTCAAGTTATTCACAAAATGAAAACCCATACTTTGTGTCAAAGAATTGTTTCAGCAGGCAAAGAAAGACACAACTCAAACATGTATATACATGGGTGATCTCAGTGGAGACTCACACTGAGACATCAGTTCTCTCTTTATTTATACCCTGCTCCTTCCTAAAATATGTCAGGTCGGCGCCCCTTGTGTGTAAAACAACTCCTTACAAGGTGATAAGCATGAAACATTCTCAAACTGTTAAAAATAGTAACCGGTCAAGCTTATCTCAGCAAACTCAGCAAGGGTGGAGGCACCTGTGGTATTCTCTCATGCAAGCTTTGTCATGAAACACAGTAAAATAGGAGATTTAAATGAAGCTAAACAACTAGGGGTTTTTAACTACAATAAAGCAGAATACATAAAAAAAATCCTATAACATTCCCTCCTGTTTTAGCTCATTTAAACACGTTTCACACTTTATTTCCGAACATGTTCTCTTGCTCCTAGCATTTTCAAACATGTCATCATTATGTGTTACTTATATTGCAATCTAGCTTCACAGGTCTTCTTTAAGATTTTCTTCTTACACATAGACATCTTCGTCTTCAAAGTTATCTTCACTGTTACTCAGATCATTTTTGTCATCCAGTGGTACAGTAACATAAGCTATCAATGATGTGGAAATCATTTTGGAAATCATCTTCCTGAGACAAGGGAGAATACATGTGGAGAATACACAGAATAATACAAGTAAGAGTCCTATGAATATTAGACCTTTATACAGCAAAACAGTCCATGAGCCATTTAGCAACCATCTCAACCAATCTGTACCCCCGTCTACATATTCCTTTGACTGCACATTCTGAAGCCTTTTTAGAACTTTTAATGCATCCGTCATGTTACTAGAATGTATGTTGTCAGGTATGTAAGTGCAACAGGTGGTGTTAAAAAGCACACATAATCCTCCTTTTTCAGCCAGCACAATATCAAGCGCCACATGTTGCATGACCATTATTCGCAGGGCATCTATCTCCTCGTTTTGCTGGTCATTGACATGACATGATGTATTCAGGAACAATCCAAATCGATAGTTCAATGTCTCGATCCTCAGCGCATTTTTCCCTGTGCCTACCCACGGAAAGAGTGAGTGCAGCACTTTCTGTCCTGTAGTCCAAAGCTTGAATTCCTGTGGGACGTCAGAGCCCCATATTGGGTCATGCGGTTTCGGGTCTGGAGTGTCAACTGATCTCTTCCCTCTTTTGAGTGATGTATCGTCAGTAGTTATTTTAAACGTGTGATCAGATATGAAGATTGGAGCACACATACCCGTCCAGTTCTGGGGGAGAGTGAAATAGGCCCGCTGTCCACATAGCCAGGCCATTCCCTGCACCCAATAGGTGCCATTGGAAATGTCATTGTTCTTCACTGGTCCTCCAAGAGCATGCGTCACTACTGCTTTGCAGTTGGTGGTGTTTCCCATGTCTATAGTTCCCTTAGACTGGCGGTAGCACAAGGTATGATCCCAATTTCCAGGGTTTTCGAGAAAGACTGGAAATGACCCAGCCTTGTTCCTTTGTTTCACCTTCAGGTCGACCCAGAACCATTCATCGCACGTGCCATTTCGTAATCCTATTTTCGAAGGTTCGTTGTGGTTGATCACAATTCCAGAGTACTGATACCCGAGACTGGCGTAGCTTGCTGCACACTTCACCTGAGTCATGTTCATTGCTTTGCCATACAGTGTTGCATATTGTGTTGTTGGTGGCATATGTGAGCAGACATAACAGTCTTTGGTGGGTGTGCTGTCATGTATGTACCGATACCATGCGTTGTTCATCCAAGGGTGGATATTGTCTTGTATCATTGTATAGTGATGTGAATTATCATGTGTCCAGGCTCTTTTCTTGCCAGGTCCATCGTTCTTCCTGAGCAGTATTAGACATCCTGCGACCAGGGCTGCCAATGTCAGTGAGATCAAAAGCAGCTTCATGATGACCTGATACACCTGACCCCTCTGATAAGTAGACCAGAGGCAAGAAGCAAAAGGGCGGGATATACCCAATCAGCCCTTCCTCCACCTTTTGGATCACCAGAGGGCAGGGGCGTTGATGTATCCAGGATGGTCGCTCCGCGATCTTACATGCTGTGGGAGTGGTTAGAAGCACTTGGTAAGGTCCTTCCCAACGGGGTGAACTCCAATTTTTCCTCTGGAGCACCTTGATTAGGATCCAATCACCTGGCTTCAACCTGCAAGACACTGGAGAAAAGTCCTCTGGCAGTTTGTTATTCAGAACGATTTCTTTGTTTTCTAGCAGTTTAGTCATCCATTCTGCTAATGTGGTTTCTCTAAAAGATTTAGTTAAAGGTTCACTTGTTATAGGTAGTGGAAACGGTCTACCATGGATGATCTCAAATGGTGTGAGCTTCTGGGATCCTTGTGTTAATCTCATCCACATTTTTACCAGGCCTACACATTCAGGCCACGGTCTTCCTGTTTCTTCCATACACTTCCTTAGTCTCTGCTTGATTGTACCATTTGTTCTTTCTACTAATCCTGCACTTTGTGGATGATAGGCACAGTGGTTTTTGATATTAAATCCTAGTGCTTCTGAGACTTTGTTAATTACATCATTTACAAAATGGGTCCCATTGTCTGATCTCATCAGAGTTGGGATGCCATAAGTTGGAATAAAGTGGTTACTCAAACATTTAGCAACTGAAATGGCATCTGCTTTCTTTACTGGATAGATTTCAGGCCATTTTGAGAATACATCTATGATCACTAATGCGTATTTTGAGCCTTGACATTCATTTAGTTCAATGAAATCCATGTGTATTGTATGAAAAGGATGAGGCGGTGTAGGGAAATGACCTCTTCTTGGTCTTAAATTCCCTTGTGAGTTATGTCTTTGGCAGGTCATGCATGTTCTTACAAATTCTTTTGCTGAAGTTTCGAAATTTATAGTATAGAAGTGTTTAGTGACTATAGTTACTATCCCTCCTGTTGACACATGAGTCCATGCGTCACCAGGGCCGCTGTTTTATATAAGGACTTTGGTAGTATTGGTTTTCCGTCACACATCATCAGGTCATCTCGTAAAATTGCTCCGCACTTTAACCATTTCTTTTGTTCATTTAATGGAGCTGATTTTTGTTCATTCTTCAGAATGTCTATTGGTATCTGTGTGTTTGTTTCCACTGTTAGTGCACTTTCTGTTTTATTCGTAGCTGCCTTCGCTGCTTTGTCTGCAAAATTGTTTCCTTTGGTTATGTCTGACACATCCGTTTGATGTGCAGCACATTTGCATAAGGCTAGTTTGCTCGGTAAGATTATTACTTCTAGCAGTCTTTTAAGTAAACTTCCGTGCTGAACTGGGCGTCCTGTTGACGTCACCATACCTCTATTCTGCCATATCTTGGCAAAATGATGTACAGCTGAATAGACATATTGGCTATCAGTATGAATGTTGATATTCTGTTCCTTATGCAGTTCACATGCTCTTATTACAGCTGTTAATTCTGCACTTTGTGCTGAGTGTGAGGAAGGTAGTGGTTTCGCTTCTAGGATGGTGTCACGAGTTGTCACAGCATAGCCTACACAGTTCCGACCAAAACTATCTTTAGATGCTGAGCCGTCTACAAAAATGTCAAGGAAGCCAGGCTGTGGTGTGCTATAAATATCAGCTCGTGGTTTCGTTTCCTCATCTAACTTCTGCATACAACAGTGCGGTTGGCCATCATCCGGTGTAGCTAAAAGTGTGCTTGGATTCAGCTGTCCAGACTTTTCTATCGTTATGTGGGATTGTGACAACAGAATGCCCACATATGATAGTTGTCTGGCATGTATAAGGTACGACAGGTTTGCTTGTAGCAGTATTGAAGTTACTGCATGTGGTACTTTAACTATCAGAGTATGTCCTAAAACAATGTCAGCTGATTTCCGCACTGCCTCTGCTGCAGCTGTGCAGGCCTGTACACATGTCGGGAGGCCAGCTGCAACAGAGTCCAGCTTTGATGAATAGAATGCTAGTGGACGCTGTTTTTCACCGAATGTTTGTGTTAAAACTGCTTTCATATAACCTCCTCCTCCATCTACATGTAGATAGAACGGCTTATCATAATCTGGCAAAGCTAAAACAATATTAGTTTGCAGCACGGTTTTCAAGTGTTCAAAAGCTATAGATGCTTCTGTTGACCAGGTTACTTTATCTTTTAATCCTAAATCTTTTCCATAAATGATGTTCTGTAAAGGCTGTACCTTTAATGCATACTCAGGTATCCATGATCTGCAAAAGGTGCAAAGTCCTAGGAAACTCATCATTTGCTGCTTAGTCTGAGGTTTTGGAGCATTTTGTACTGCTAGCTTTCTTGAGTCTAGTAGTTTCTTTCCCTGTCCTGACAACGTATGCCCTAAGTATATCACCTCTGTTTTCCATAGTTGCAACTTATGTTGAGAAACCTTGTGACCTTGCTCGGCTAAATGATGTAATACTGTCAATGTATTTGTTTTGCAGCTCTGTTCTGTGTCTCCGGTGATTAGAATATCGTCTACATACAACAAATATTGGCCTGGAGCTGGCAACTTGCATGATGACATTGATTTTCGTAGAGCTTCAGCATACAGAGTGGGGCTGTTCTGAAACCCTTGAGGTAGACGCGTGTACGTATATTTCTTTCCATTAAATGTAAATCCAAATAGGTGTTGTGAATCTGGGTGTAGAGGCACAGAAAAGAATGCATTTGATAGATCTATCACTGAGAACCATTGTTCTTTGGGAGTAATCTGATTTAAAATTGTGTGTGGATTAGCTACAAGGCGGTACCTGTTCCGTTATCTCATTAATAGCTCTGAGATCATGCACTAGTCTATACTTCCCTGTGTTTGCTTTCTTGACAGGAAATATTGGAGTGTTGCATGTTGAACTCGTTGTTTTTATTAAAATCCCTGCTTTTAGCGTGTCTGTTATTACTGGTGTCATGCCTTCCTTAGCTTCTGAAGTAAGAGGGTATTGAGGTTTCAAAGGTCTATACATGGTTGTTGTTTTTACTCGTACTTGATCTGCTGTTTTAATCAGGCCTACATCTGTTTGACTTGTGGACCATAATGTTTCAGGCAGCTGTTTCAGCTCAGGGTATGTCTCCACTGTCACTGCATATCATTCAATGCTGGAGCTTAATAAATGAGAGTCCGCACAGTTGATAAGGTGTGTTGCAGGTTTAGCTGTCACTACCCAACCTAATGTGTATCTCATACATCCTGTTCTACAACCTTGCAACCAACCTTCATGTATGTCCTCAGTTTTTTCATATCTATCGCTCTCTACTTGAGTTAGTACATGGCCCAAATGTTTCCAATCAGTGACGTTGTTTCGTGCTACTGAGACATGTGGTTTTGCCATTCGGTTTAACTCTTGTGTTTTATCGTTCTGTATTACAGAGCATACAGCATTGCCGCTTTTAGTTACATATAGGTGTTGTAGAGTTAGTCTTTGTGGGCCTAGTCTGTGCACTTCTTTGTCATATGGAGGATCAGGACCTGGGCTTTGTTTAAATCTCAAAGTGTTATGATAGTCTGTGCACGCTAGTTGTTGAGAGTCTGGTGGCAAATATTTTTCTGCTAATCGCTGCAAAGGTTCTAATGGTGGCAGATCTAAAGTCCAATAGTAATGGGGATCACCATTCCCTTTGTAGTAAAAAGGAGATTGGCTTGTTGATTCCTCTTCACACAACATTAACTCTGCGTGCATACCGTTTTCACCAGGTACTACTCCTATGTTTAGTTTTTCTAAACTATCTCTGCCTAACAGATTAACTGGGCAGGATGGATCATAAATGCACTGGTTTTTGCATTTTCTACCACTCTTCCTTTCTTCCAATGTTAATGGTTCTGTGAGAGGCTGTACAGTTGTATGTCCTGAGGCTGATTTTACAATTACAGTGTCTACTGAAAATTTCAATCCCTTTGGTTTTTCATGTAGGACTGTTCTACATGCACCAGTATCACATAACATGGTCATAGGCTGACCATTTACGTGAATAATTATAGTAGGTTTATGCTCTGAATCTAGAACTAATTGTTCTATATTAAAAATGTCATCCTCTGCTTGTTCTTCTTCTTGTCCCTTTCCTAGTCAATCCTGCTGTTTCTCCCCTCTATTCCTGCAATCTCTTGCAAAGTGTCCCTCTTTACCACAGTTCCAACAGGTATTATCTCTCTCTCTGTCACTCTCTCCCTTTCTTCGATATCCGCCCCCTCTGTTTGCACTTCTAAAACCTCCTCTATACCTTCCTCTGTTCCTCTGCTGTCCCTGCCTTGGGCCTCTATATCCTCCTACAAAGGCTATGAATCCTGTTTCAGGATCCACAGAAAAAACGTTCCCTTTATCTTTTTTCTTTAACATACGAGTAGCGTGTTCTGCATATTGTAATGCATCAGGCAATGATCCGATGTTCATGGTCACCCAATGCTTCTCTACATATGCTTTTACAGGTGGCAAAAGGCCATTTAAAAATGCATTTTTTAAATGTTGTTGATATGGGGTGTCTGGGCCTTCCTCATAACTTAATCCTGAATGTTGTCTAAAAACTGGACGTAAGCGATCGAGGAAGTCGGATGCTGTTTCAGCTTCCTTCTGTTTTACTTCTCCTATTTTAGCATAGTCTGCTCTGGGAGCCAGTCGAACTCTAATCCGCTCATACAACTGTGTCATGGCAGTTTGTAGGTCAGCAGATCCAGGACCTAGGGCCCTACCATTTTCTCCTGATCCTGTGAAGTCTCCTCTAACTGTTCCCATTTTCAATCCTAACAGGTCTTGTATTACCTGAAGCATTTCATGGCCATTCAAACACCACTGTCTTCTAATTAACTCGACAGCATCTCTCCACTGTATGAAACCTTCATTTAAAGGTGGGACATCTTTGAGTACATTCTGTCTATCTTTTTGTGACCATGGTCTAAAAACAAATATATTTGGATCCTCATCTCGCTCATTATTTTCACCACCAGTTGGCTGTCCATATCTAGGATTGGGTGTGGCTATCATTGGAAACAGACCTGAGAGGCCAGGTGGATCTACACTGCCCCCCGTGTCTCTCCCGTATGGGTCTTTTCCTATGTCCTCCTGTGGGTTTCTACCTACAGTTATACTTTTTAACATGCTTTGAGCTTGAGCATAGGGGTTAGTTTGGGTGGTGAATGGATTTTTTGATTGTGGTTCAGGTGACGACGGCGTTGGCACATAAGGAGGTGGCTGTGGTTTTTGTAACATTGTTTCTTTTTTCTTTTGTCTTTTCTCTCTATTTTCACTTCTCCTTTCTTTCTCCTCTTTCCATGCTTTAAAATATTGCAGTTCTTGTGAGCGTTTTATTTTCTTTTTTGGATCTTTCTCAGTATTTATTTCTGCTTGGAGGGTTTCTTTTAATTTAGTCAATGCGGAGGGGCTACATTTTCCCTCCCATGTGGGACATTTAGTTTTCTTTGGGTTCCTCCATCTGCATGCACTAATTTTATTTCGCCAAGACAGTGCGCCTGGACATTTTTTCTCTAGCCACAGCTCGTCAGCAGTGAGTTTCATAGCTTTATTACCCATTACAATAATACTGCAGAGCCGTCTCTGGTATTAGAGTTAGGAGTGGTAGTTGACACGCCCTTCGACTCCAGCTATTCATGGAGCGGTGTCATCTTTACGTGATGAAACACGACCTTTCTCCCTCCTCACCAGTACTTTAGCCACTGACAGGAAATAAAATGACAAAAACAAAAGAGTAATCCAGCAGCGTACTGTGCTGTTAAAAATGATTTACTCTTCACACACAGAAAACATAAATATATAATATACAGTCGCGCAGATCCTTTCAGCGGATCAGTCTACCAGCCCGTGCGGTGGGCAAGCCCTAAATTTCAAATCCTTTCGGCGGATTAGTCCTATTTTAGATCCGTGCAGTGGATCAGACTCTCCAACCCTTTCGGCGGGTGAAACCTAACTTCGTTTTACGCGAGTGTATATGTGTGGGTTTCTTTACCTCACTGAAACATCGCTGCAGCCGGTTTCGTTAGATCGTTCCACTGAATCCCACCGCCGTGGACCACTGATAAAAACACTGGCCAAGACCCGAATTTTTTACGCTCTTGGGCTTTCACCTCTACCTAGAGAGGCCTGTCGACAGACTTCAGTGCGGGCTCCCCACAGCGTCAGGAATCAGTGTAGATCTCTGTTTGGAGTCACAACAAAACAGTTGTTATTTTCCCATCCGGCTCAGAAGGACAAAAAATTATGTCAAAGAATTGTTTCAGCAGGCAAAGAAAGACACAACTCAAACATGTATATACATGGGTGATCTCAGTGGAGACTCACACTGAGACATCAGTTCTCTCTTTATTTATACCCTGCTCCTTCCTAAAATATGTCAGGTCGGCGCCCCTTGTGTGTAAAACAACTCCTTACAAGGTGATAAGCATGAAACATTCTCAAACTGTTAAAAATAGTAACCGGTCAAGCTTATCTCAGCAAACTCAGCAAGGGTGGAGGCACCTGTGGTATTCTCTCATGCAAGCTTTGTCATGAAACACAGTAAAATAGGAGATTTAAATGAAGCTAAACAACTAGGGGTTTTTAACTACAATAAAGCAGAATACATAAAAAAAAAATCCTATAACACTTTGTTTCAGGTGAGAACTCCATTCAAATGCATGTAATAGCGAGAAACGCACTGTCTTGGCGAAATAAAGCGATTTTCATTAACTTCATAAAGACAGCTGTAACTTTTGATAGAAGACTCGGACACACATATTTCAGGCTTTGCCTTATAGAATTCAGCATTTCTATGCTGGGGAAATAGGTTTTGCAGCTGTTTGAGCTAAGATTTTCAAGTTATTCACAAAATGAAAACCCATACTTTGTTTCAGGCGAGAACTCCATTCAAATGCATGTAACAATGAGAAACGCACTGTCTAGGCGAAATAAAGCGATTTTCATTAACTTCATAAAGACAGCTGTAACTTTTGATAGAAGACTCGGACACACATATTTCAGGCTTTGCCTTATAGAATTCAGCATTTCTATGCTGGGGAAATAGGTTTTGCAGCTGTTTGAGCTAAGATTTTCAAGTTATTCACAAAATGAAAACCCATACTTTGTTTCAGGCGAGAACTCCATTCAAATGCATGTAATAGCGAGAAACGCACTGTCTTGGAGAAATAAAGCGATTTTCATTAACTTCATAAAGACAGCTGTAACTTTTGATAGAAGACTCGGACACACATATTTCAGGCTTTGCCTTATAGAATTCAGCATTTCTATGCTGGGGAAATAGGTTTTGCAGCTCTTTGAGCTAAGATTTTCAAGTTATTCACAAAATGAAAACCCATACTTTGTTTCAGGCGAGAACTCCATTCAAATGCATGTAACAGCGAGAAACGCACTGTCTTGGCGAAATAAAGCGATTTTCATTAACTTCATAAAGACAGCTGTAACTTTTGATAGAAGACTCGGACACACATATTTCAGGCTTTGCCTTATAGAATTCAGCATTTCTATGCTGGGGAAATAGGTTTTGCAGCTGTTTGAGCTAAGATTTTCAAGTTATTCACAAAATGAAAACCCATAATGTGTTTCAAGCGAGAACTCCATTCAAATGCATGTAATAGCGAGAAACGCACTGTCTCGCCGAAATAAGGCGATTTTCACCAAGTCCATAAAGACAGCTGTAACTTTTGATAGGAGACTCGGACACACATATTTCAGGCTTTGCCTTATAGAATTCAGCATTTCTATGCTGGGGAAATAGGTTTTGCAGCTGTTTGAGCTAAGATTTTCAAGTAATCCACAAAATGAAAACCCATACTTTGTTTCAGGCGAGAACTCCATTCAAATGCATGTAATAGCGAGAAACGCACTGTCTTGGCGAAATAAAGCGATTTTCATTAACTTCATAAAGACAGCTGTAACTTTTGATAGAAGACTCGGACACACAAATTTCAGGCTTTGCCTTATAGAATTCAGCATTTCTATGCTGGGGAAATAGGTTTTGCAGCTGTTTGAGCTAAGATTTTCAAGTTATTCACAAAATGAAAACCCATACTTTGTTTCAGGCGAGAACTCCATTCACATGCATGTAACAGCAAGAAACGCACTGTCTTGGCGAAATAAAGCGATTTTCATTAACTTCATAAAGACAGCTGTAACTTTTGATAGAAGACTCGGACACACATAGCGATTATATAGCAATTATAGAATTGAGCATTTCTATGCTGGGGAAATAGGTTTTGCAGCTGTTTGAGCTAAGATTTTCAAGTTATTCACAAAATGAAAACCCATACTTTGTTTCAGGCGAGAACTCCATTCAAATGCATGTAACATCGAGAAACGCACTGTCTTGGCGAAATAAAGCGATTTTCATTAACTTCATAAAGACAGCTGTAACTTTTGATAGAAGACTCGGACACACATATTTCAGGCTTGGCCTTATAGAATTCAGCATTTCTATTCTGGGGAAATAGGTTTTGCAGCTGCTTGAGCTAAGATTTTCAAGTTATTCACAAAATGAAAACCCATAATGTGTTTCAGGCGAGAAACGCACTGTCTCGCCGAAATAAGGCGATTTTCACCAAGTCCATAAAGACAGCTGTAACTTTTGATAGGAGACTCGGACACACATATTTCAGGCTTGGCCTTATAGAATTCAGCATTTCCATGCTGGGGAAATAAGGTTGCAGCTGTTTGAGCTAAGATTTTCAAGTTATTCACAAAATGAAAACCCATACTTTGTTTCAGGCGAGAACTCCATTCAAATGCATGTAACAGCGAGAAACGCACTGTGTTGGCGAAATAAAGCGATTTTCATTAACTTCATAAAGACAGCTGTAACTTTTGATAGAAGACTCGGACACACATATTTCAGGCTTTGCCTTATAGAATTCAACATTTCTATGCTGGGGAAATAGGTTTTGCAGCTGTTTGAGCTAAGATTTTCAAGTTATTCACAAAATGAAAACCCATAATGTGTTTCAAGCGAGAACTCCATTCAAATGCATGTAATAGCGAGAAACGCACTGTCTCGCCGAAATAAGGCGATTTTCACCAAGTCCATAAAGACAGCTGTAACTTTTGATAGGAGACTCGGACACACATATTTCAGGCTTTGCCTTATAGAATTCAGCATTTCCATGCTGGGGAAATAGGTTTTGCAGCTGTTGGAGTTAAGATTTTCAAGTAATCCACAAAATGAAAACCCATACTTTGTTTCAGGCGAGAACTCCATTCAAATGCATGTAATAGCGAGAAACGCACTGTCTTGGAGAAATAAAGCGATTTTCATTAACTTCATAAAGACAGCTGTAACTTTTGATAGAAGACTCGGACACACATATTTCAGGCTTTGCCTTATAGAATTCAGCATTTCTATGCTGGGGAAATAGGTTTTGCAGCTGTTTGAGCTAAGATTTTCAAGTAATCCACAAAATGAAAACCCATACTTTGTTTCAGGCGAGAACTCCATTCAAATGCATGTAACAGCGAGAAACGCACTGTCTTGGCGAAATAAAGCGATTTTCATTAACTTCATAAAGACAGCTGTAACTTTTGATAGGAGACTCGGACACACATATTTCAGGCTTTGCCTTATAGAATTCAGCATTTCTATGCTGGGGAAATAGGTTTTGCAGCTGTTTGAGCTAAGATTTTCAAGTTATTCACAAAATGAAAACCCATACTTTGTTTCAGGCGAGAACTCCATTCAAATGCATGTAACAGCGAGAAACGCACTGTCTTGGCGAAATAAAGCGATTTTCATTTACTTCATAAAGACAGCTGTAACTTTTGATAGAAGACTCGGACACACATATTTCAGGCTTTGCCTTATAGAATTCAGCATTTCTATGCTGGGGAAATAGGTTTTGCAGCTGTTTGAGCTAAGATTTTCAAGTTATTCACAAAATGAAAACCCATACTTTGTTTCAGGCGAGAACTCCATTCAAATGCATGTAATAGCGAGAAACGCACTGTCTTGGCGAAATAAAGCGATTTTCATTAACTTCATAAAGACAGCTGTAACTTTTGATAGAAGACTCGGACACACATATTTCAGGCTTGGCCTTATAGAATTCAGCATTTCTATGCTGGGGAAATAGGTTTTGCAGCTGCTTGAGCTAAGATTTTCAAGTTATTCACAAAATGAAAACCCATAATGTGTTTCAGGCAGAAACGCACTGTCTCGCCGAAATAAGGCGATTTTCACCAAGTCCATAAAGACAGCTGTAACTTTTGATAGGAGACTCGGACACACATATTTCAGGCTTTGCCTTATAGAATTCAGCATTTCTATGCTGGGGAAATAGGTTTTGCAG